>NC_083629.1:14682094-14947094 GCF_963584025.1 Labrus mixtus
TGTAGCATCACTCCCATTCTGATGGATTGAAATCCAATTTTCATTCTCCTTTTAGATTTATTTTTTGGCCTGTGTTCATGAGCTACACGCCTGTGTAGTTTTATGTTGGTCAGGTAACATTCTCTTTTGTTGAAAAAGTTGCCTGCTACCTTGAAAAAAGGTCTGATGAGAGCAGTGTTACTCTATCCATCAACTAGTCTTCAGTGTAAAATCACAAAGTGTATCTTTTGCATGCACTCTTACATACATTACATTTGTGTGTCCCTGCAAAGACTTCAATTGAAGTTTGACGCCTAAACAAACTCTGGGACTGGTCAGTGACAAGACCTACCTAGAGAAAGTACTTACAAGAAGCAGCAATGAAAACTTCTTTAAAAAAAAAAAGACAGAAACCTCAAGCAGAACAGAACTGATTGGTGGACAACCAACTGCCTCTGCCAATTCTGTGGAGAGAGAGACAGAATTAGAAAGACATACAGATAGACAGACAGACAGACAGACAGACAGACAGACAGGGAGACATTCAGATAGCAAAGTGAGTTATTACACTTGAGTTCAGGATCATGAAAGCTAAAAGATGTAAAACACTTCACATCTCTGATGGAGAGTGCAGAGTCGATTGATGTATCTCTCTAGGTTTGTCATTACCAGGTACTACTTCCTGGACATGATGTCTTCTGATCTATTTGTTAATATAATAGTACAGCTTTAATTGTAAATGATTCAGTAACAGCAGTGTGTTTATCTTCTTCAAAATCATGTCAGTACAGTTTTTGTTTTTTTGACATTCATGCCACTGCTTCATTTTAAAGCACATTTCCAAGCGTATAGCTTTGTGAGACCCGTGACACTGTAGCTCCATTTAGTAATGAATGATTCACCACACAGTCCATGTATTCACACATAGCCGTGGCTCCCACGTTAATGACTGTCATGTCACTCCATAAGCTTCACAGTCCAATTCCCATAGCCTCCTATATGTCTCAGCAGGCTGTTAGCAGTGATAAAGACCGGGTATCACTCAGCCCTCTTATCTCGAGTTCATCATTTTCTAATGCTTTGAATAAATCCAAAGTCATGAGGAGCGTGGGACTCCATTTTGTAAGTTATTCAATTAACTAATGAGAAACGTTGTCTTGTTAATAACTGATCGAGGATCGTCATTAAAGCATAATCTAACAGCTACGTTACTCCCTCTCCACCCGCTCCCCTCAAACTGATTATTATACACCAAGTGGCACAGTCATTGTGGTATGGAGGCTTCCCGAAGTGTTTCATCAAGAATTTCATCCGCAGCCAGATCAAATCGCAGGATTGTGATTGATGTCATTGGTGCGGAGAACAATCAAGGATCCCCCGATTTGTTACAAACCTTCATCGAGCTGTTTTAAAGTCTGCTTAATGATGTATACCCCCTTTTGTTTTGCATATTTATTTGATATTCATGAAGTGTCCAAGCACACTGACTTGACATGCGTCTCCATGGTGATAAATTATGGAGAGGTCTTTTCAGTGAGGCAGTTGAAAAGCAACTCCATTAATAATGGACAAGTCTGTGTACTCTTATAATTGTGTTATTTTCCCTGGAAAGTTGTGTGCACCAGCTTTCAATCTCGCCTTTTGTTGGGTGGCTTTGATATGTGGACGCCGGCCAGCACTTAGGAGCATGTTTTTTTTTTGTTTTTTTTTTAATGGAGCCATTCGGTATAACTTTCAGACCTGACGGGGGTGTTCATCAAGGTCCGCTTGTTGATGTTTGGTGCAAACTAACACACTTTGCTTGGGCACATTTGGTTGTATTTGTTAGTGGCAAGCTGCCTCTGTAACTCCTCACTTTGGATGCGCTTATTTTCCACACAAAAGGATGCAGAATTCTTTCTTGCTGGTCTGATATTCTGGTCTTTTCTTTCCAACCAGATTACCCCCTTCGATCACATGCCAACCCTTGCCCTATTGTGATGGTAAGCCTTAATGGTAAACCATTGGAGTGGTTTGTTTGCAGAGAGACTTTGGATCACATAAGTAGTTTTTTTATTTATTTATTTATTTTTTTGCAAGGCTCCTCTGTAGAATACCGGTAGATTCATCAGTTAGAAGTGTGGGCCCTGCTTTACAGCAGAGTGGCTCCAGCGCTGGTTCTGTGAGAGGATTGGAGAGGACATGTGTAATGTGTGTGAAAGGATGTCCTGTTGAGTGAGAGCCAGCCTCATCTGTGCCAGCTCCCTACCTCACCCTCCCTCCCTTTTCTCTCTCTGTTTCTGCCACTCTGTCACTCTTTCTTTCACTTCTCCCTCTTAAATGTCTTTTTCTCTGTTACATCTCCCATTCCGTTCTAAAACACACACTCTATGCCCAGTGTCTCAGTCAAATGCAAACGCACCCACACAATCTGTCTCCCTGCTTCTGTCTCGCTCTCTCCATCCAACTTTCTCCCCTCTTTTCTCTCATCCTCAGTCAATTATACAGATGTCTAATGCTTTCTCCCTGCTGTAGGGAGCGGACAGAGCATCTATCATCCTCAGAGGGGGTGTTGGGGATGATGGTGGGGGGGGGGGGGGGGGGTACGAGCCCCATGCTTTTGCTCTGCAGCAGAAAAGCTCGCTCCTCTGGGCTGGAAGGACGCCAGTCGACTGGGGATCAAGCCTTGGCCCTCGGCCCGGCAGCAGGCTTCCACAGCTCCCTCCCTTTACCGCCAGATCTGGGCCACTTCCATGTGGGCCAGCAGCAGCAGCAGCAGCAGCAGCAGCAGCAGCAGGCTGCTTTTTTCCGCTGGTATCTAATCTGTTGTTTGCTCTTGCGAATATGCTGTCCATGAGAGGAGGAGGAGGATGTTTGGGAGGGAGTAGAGGAGAGAAACATGTTCGGTATCAGAGATACCAGCAGAGCTGCTGTGGCCCTAAAGGTGATGTTTGTCAATCAGATTTCTGAGGATTTAATCAGCTGGGTAAGACATCTAGGCCACTAACTGAACTGTGATGATCTACAGTTCTTAAACATGCTACTTTTAGATGGTTGGGATTTTCTACTTTACCAACCAAAGAGGTTAGAAAGGTGCAGACGTATCCCCATCTCCCCTCTACAAACACGCTGAGATAGAGCAAAATGTGGGGTGAGATCAGGCCAGCCAACAAGAGAGCGGAAAGCTTTTTCTAAGCTGGAAACCAGAAAAAAACGCAGACAAGTAGCAAAACGCAGGCAAAAAAAGAAAAAGAAAAAAAAAAGAAACTCACCTCATCAATATCTCAGCCGAGTCACGGGAGGTAAGGGTGAGTTCATAATCAGAGCCGACTCAATATTTCATCACTTTACAGATCCATTTCGGCTCTGCTTGGACAGTTTTGCTGACTGGAATTCGCGCTAAAAGACTTTTGAGGGTAACATTCAGCAGCATGATTCTTTCAGTCAAAACACTGGTGGTCTCTGGGGGTTTTTTGATGCTGTACAGGGATGTTTATTGCACAGCCTGGATGCAGATACATCACAAAAACTTATTAACGGATAAATAATGCAGCATAAAAAGCTTCGTGACTTGTATTAACTGTCAAAACAAATTATGTTCACATTCACCAGCAGAATTACCACACATTGAACCTCATGTTAAACATCTGTTTGGGATGCAAATTCAACTTCTTCTTAGCAACAACCCCCCCCTCCATAAAGACCCCTAATGCGAGGAATCTCAGTATACTCCACAACTTTGATAAGAGCGAGTACTCCACATTCAAAAAGGTCAAAGATTAACAAGTGAAACTGGATTCTGTGTCTGTGTCTGTGTGGGTGAATAGGAGTGTGTAATCGATACACACACAGTTACCATGGTCTGCTGGAAACTAGCCTGCCTTAGGGTGAGTAAGAAAGCAAAACTACACAGTGCAAAGGTGGGAGAGGGGTTGTGTGGTCGATAGTGATATGTGATCACGTTGGTGCGGTGGCGGTGTTAAGAAAGACTAGGCTGGAGATGGATACAACCCTGAAATGAGAGGGAAATAATGATCCTGGCATCCCCGCAGTTCAGGTACACCATAACCTCTGCCTGCATGTACACTGCCTTTCCTATGTGTGTGTGTCTGTCTGTGTGTGTGTGTCTGTCTGTGTGTGTGTGTGTGTGTGTGTGTGTGTGTGTGTGTGTGTGTGTGCTCAGAGGCAATGCAACAGTGTTTTGAAAGTGCAGGGATGGGATGGGGGGAGGGGGGGGGTGGGGTTGTGGTGGCAATTCCCAGCTGTCAGTCTGACCTGCAGGTTAGCCGCTGTACTTCTGCCTGGCCGGCTGTAAAATTAGGAGCAAACAAGGTGCTCTTTAAAAACAAGGGCTAGCATCCAAAGCTGTGTCTCTCTGGGGTAAATAATTCATATTAAAAACATCACTCACAAAAGCACTAAAAATACGCCCAGGGCTCTGAAGACTCAATGATGTGCCAAGCCAGGGAAGGCTTGAATAAAAAGCCCACATCGGTAGGAGGGATCCTCTCACTTTGAGGTGTGTTGGTGTAATCTCCAACCTTAAACTAATCCTCCTGTTCTGGAAATAAGTGCATATAGTAATGTGCATGAATTCCCCCCCCCCCCATGTTGAATTTTTTCTTTTATCACTTAAGATTGGATATACTCTTGATATATTCTCCACTAAAGCGGGTCACTGAGCTTGGAGTGACTATTTCTCAATGAGTCACACCAAAATTAGTTTTTTTTTTTGTTCCACACACAGCAGCGTGCCTTTTCAATCTCATTTTAAAAAGATGCCATGGGCTTTTGCTGTGCTCTAAAGAAATATAGCAGACTCTTATTTTCCCTCTGAAGAACATACCCAGAGGAAGAGTAGACAGAGGTTGAGATGTTGATCTCACAACAATCCCTCTTTGTGTATAAAACAGCTTTACTACTTGCAAATGGATGAGGTTTGAATCAGCAAAATGTTCAGAGAACAATTGAAGGAAGGTAATGGAGCTTTTGAAAGTACAAATATGAATCCCGCATAACAAACAGAGAGCACACTACAACCATTTATTCTGTTTAGAGGACATAAGTCAGTGTTATGCTTTACAAATGCTATATGTAGCTATCTGTGAAATAGGTCAATAGATTGTGTGTGTGTGTGTGTGTGTGTGTGTGTGTGTGTGTGTGTGTGTGTGTGTGTGTGTGCGTGTGTGCGTCTAATCTAGGATCAGATGGTGTTCTCATCCAGGGCTATTAATGTGCTGATCCACTAATTGGGAGAGCTTGCTCTCTTAATGCAATGGCCTTCTAAATGTGTCCGTCCCAGTAATTTAATAATGGCCATTTCATGCTACTCTGACTTTTCAAACAGCTTGCTCGGGGCAGCTACAGGGACCGGTTATTGATCGAAACTCTGAGGCTACATGGGCTCGGCTGTGGGTGAGAGAGGCTGATCAGTCTGCTTCCCAGAGTCCAGATGCAACCACAACCCCCCCCCCCCCACCCCCCACCCCCAAACCCCTTTACACCCCCCTCCCTTTTCCCTTTCCTCCACATGCTACTCATAAACACACAAACACCAAGCCGAGACGCAACAAGTGCATACTAGGGGTGCAGAAATGCAAAATGTTCTCTTATCGATTACTCTCCCCATTGTTAAAGCGAGTACTCGAGTAATCGTTTTGTAGTTTTTTTTTTTTTCTGTGATTCTTTTCCCCCGTGGGAGGCTCCGCCCCCAACTATGACGCGATGCCGACTGTATCTATTGATTAATTTGAATCTTCGGGATTTTAATAATTGTTAGTAATAGGCCTTTCTTACTTCAACAGACAGCAAACCTCGAATAAAAATTCACACAGACGTATCTTCTGACCGTTTTAACACTTTATTATAATTAGAGCAGTGAGTGTGGCGAGCGGACGAGCAGACATCAATGTGCACTCATCGCACGTTGAAGCTGTTTTGACAGCAAAATTCTGTAAACGAAGACTACAGTCTGCAGTGTAGAGCACACTTTACTCTGGTAAATGAAGTTACAATAGAACAGGTGAAGGATTTAAGTGTCTGTCTGTTTCATCTTTCTCCTCTGTGCGTAATGACACACTCGCTCAATCTCGCTCGTCCGTCCACTATGAGCTATTTCTCCCTATAAGGTTGTTCCGTTTTGTAGTTATTAAAAGAATAATCATCTAAAATTCCAAAATATAGGAAAACATTGAGTTATGCTGCTCTGTCCTGGATGATCAAACGTCATTGGTTTGGCGGGGTAAAGCGGTAATCGCAAAGTCAAAGTCCTTCTTTTTCTGTGGACTAAAAAGACAATTTGAACTGAACTTTCGTAGATCATATTTGGTTTGTTTGGGACTTTTTGTTCATTGTGAATTCATAAAGGGGTTAATTAAATGGATATTATTGTTAGGGTAGCAGCGTACGGATCAACAACGGACGCGTTTCAGCACAGAGCCTTTATCAGCGCTTTGTTTGTCATCTATTTACTTTTTGCGCTCGTGCACCTGAAGTTTTATTTCTGTTTGAGTGTGCTCCTTTTTTTTCTGTTTTGAATTAGGCCTATCCTAGAACCCACAATGCAACAAGAAAGATTTACAAAAATGTGGACGACAAAACGATTATCGATGACATTTTTTTTTGTTGTAACCGATTATTACAATAACCCGAGTACTCGTTTGCACCCCTAGTGCATACTCACCCGGAAATTTGCATTTTCCGCTGAGATCTACTGCACCATGCAGGCATGATCAGTCGACCACAGATGAGAGCTTGAAAGGGAAAAGAGAGAAGATATTCTAGTGGAAATGTCGCAGAAGCACGAAATAAAGACACAGGACCTCTTGAACAGCTCTCTTACTCTCTCACCTCCATGCACAGCTCTGTGTACAGTCACCAGGCCTGCGTCGGCTCCTGTATCTGAGGAGTAATGAGGAGCGGGCCGAGGAGGCGAGATAAGAGGAAGAGTGATGGGGGTCATGCTGTAGCGTCGCTGGCAGCCCTCACGGACCTCACACACCCGCCTTCTCCTCCCCCCTCCGACAGGCTGTCCAGGACTCCGTTTGTTTGCACAAGGTGATAAATAATTTGGCCTGAGCTGACATGGATTAATGTGGCCCTTAGCCCCCTTTTTCTTCCCTCTGCGTTCGGTCACACAAATGTTTGGCCCCTCAAACCGGCTCTCGCTGAATGGCCGAATTGCATGAAATTCTTATCAACTTTCAAAGCCAGGGCCCACGCACTGACCCCACTGTTACTAAGAGGCTATCGCAGACCTCAAGGATGCTTTTCTTATATCTAGAGCAGCGCCCTGGACGTGTTCCGCGGAGGCATTTACAAGAATTTCTAGCAGAGTTTTGTTGCTCCCAGAGTGCACCTTGAATTTTTTTCTTCTCCAATTAGGAGCGTTTGGAATACTTAGTTCTGAGTTTTTTCAACAGGCAGAGGAAATCATTTAAATAGAAGGAAATAAATGGAGGGAAAAACAATACTCCATTAGAAACTCACAGAGGGAATACTGATTAATGTGATGAACATGAAGGGCTTTATAGTGCTGCAATTTATAGCACAAAATGACTACTTACACTTTATGACCATATTTTGCACTTCCAGTTGGAGTGGTAATGACCACAGCACAGTTTAAGGGTCTGTTTAAATGTTTGATGCGCTGCCATTGTAATCAAATGCCCTTAAAGCAATGATGACAGGAAGCAGGTGACAACGAGACACAGAGCTATGTTGTGAAAGCTAATCAAACTAATAATTATAAGTACTTGAAATAATTAAACTGTGCACTCAAGGCAGAAGTTCTTCATGCGATGGATTTAGAACATTTGGCCTGATTGTGTTGAAAGTCCCTGCGTCGTTTGGGGCAGAAATGACAAAACCTCCGCACTGTACAACAACACCATCACACTCGTCCACTTAACAAACTTATCTTACCCCACTCAGCAAATTAAAATGTGTTTTCTTGTCTTCTCCCCACTTTCCTTGTCTCTACTGGGGTGTTTCTTCCCAAACTACATTATTAGAAGCTCTTTAGAATATCTAAGATGTTTCTTGTTTCAATAATTAAACAGTGTACAGCTAAAGGCTCTCGTTCTAACTCTAAATGTGCATGCCCTATGGCCTTTATCTTTGATCTTTCATGCTACATAGTGTGCTTTTTGCATATTTTTAACTATAACGAGAAACACTCGTGCTGCCATATCCTTCCTCCTTCTCTCCCACTCTCTCTCTCTCTCTCTCTCTCTCTCTCTGGTACATTAAGTGGGATGTTTTGCTGTTCAGTTGTTAGAGATGTAACATGCAGTTTGTTCATGTATGATGCACCATGATGGACTCATACACTGACTCTGCATCTACAGAAATAGTCACAGTATTTGCATACTAAGTGGGAAGGTGTCTTATGACTGTTGCTGAGGCCAGTTTGTTCCTGTCTTTGAATGTGTTGAGGAAAGTGTGTGTGTGTGTGTGTGTGTTAAGGGGGGGGTACAGACAGCTCATCCCAACCTAGATTCTTCACACATTCAGGCACAAACATAAACAAATAAAAAATAGGTTCCTTGGGTTGGGGTTCATGCTCAAAGTCCAGCACAAGATGCATACCTCCTGGATTTCCACTTCCACTATAGCCACAAATTGACTTTGACATGCCCAGAGTCAAGTGTTTGCTCAAAAATCACTTCTGTCCAGTTGAATCTGACAGCAAATGATAAGACGGCAAATCAGAAGTCACCGAATTTATAACACAAGGTCCTCTAAAAATCACATCACAGCAGCCTTAGTTTTGCACGTTAAGCACGCACTGGCTTTATTTACCAACCTCGTATGTGTCTTAAAATACATTGATTATCGTATCTATCTGTAAAACCTCAACAGCAGCTATACCAGCTTTCAATTAGGAAGGATTTAGTTTATAAGACACATCAAAACAAAGCTATAAAGTAGAGGTACAAAGCAGTATACAACGAGGGATTAAAGAAGGGAAGGAACACATTGAGATAGGATGATCAAATGCTGGAGAATAATAAGACAGACTGCATTAAGAGAGTCATAAATCGTAGCACAGAAACCCAATTAAAAGCCCATTTATGATTTTCATCTCAACGTCTTCTTAATTAGCATGCATACAGTACGGTTTACGTTTGACCACATTCTTACTGGCTTGTTGTATAACTGTGTGCCAGCACCTCGTCTTTAGAAGAAGACATCCTTATTTAATATCCATTTTGATAACAGTTGAGGATATTGTTTTTAAATGCTACAGTAGCAGTACATTGTCATTGTAACACCAGTTTCTGTCTTTAATGTGTATTTTTTCTCTAACGTCAGGTGTTGTTTTACAGCATTAGCCAGAGTGCCCCATGACATCATTGTTTGCTTCCGGGCTTAAGCACACTGTAATTAACATTAAGTAGCCCCCCTGTCCTCACCTTTTCCTCCTAACCCTGCCTCTGTCCGTCTGTGTCTGTATCTCCCGGTCTTTCTTTTTCAATCCCCGTATATTGACTGTGAACTGGCTGTAGCGCCGAAACAGCAGGCCCACACAGACCAAAGCACAAGCGATGGTGGATTAGTCTGTTGAATTATTCAAAGCCGAATTCCCCATTGAAATGTGTAAAAGGTCCCTTGCTGGGTTTAAAAACAGAGAGTACAGTTGGAGCTGACAACAAAAGGTTCAACTTCAAATAATAAAAAAAAAGGCCCCCTTCACATTCCCTCATTTGCATTGCAAGCTATTCATTTTAACATCCGACTTTTGTTCTGACTTTATGGTGAAGATTTTTTAATCATGTTGAAAAAGCAGTGGTTTTCTGGGGGTACTGTTGTTGACTAGTTTGACACACAAAGCAAAACAATTAACACCACAGGGTGCTTTAGAAAAGTCTATTTTTGTGCACTTTCCCCCCCTAAGTTTCTAACAAGATGCTGATGGTAAAATCTTGTTAAAGTAAACGGGCAAAAGCCTTGCCATGTTTCATGGCATGACGCAACACTGAGCCAATGTTTCCGCAATAATTGTTCAGAGAAGACAGTGTCAAAACAAAAAACAGAATCTGAAATATATACTGTATAAAATGATGAACAAGTGGACCTTTTTTTAGACACAGCCTTTTAGAACTCCATGATCATGTGTCAATAGTTAGCACTGAACGCTTTATATTGTGCAGGTTCCACACTGTTGAGGGTTTTATCCTCCATTATGAGGGGACAGTGCAGCACCTGCGAACACACATGCCCATAGGAAAACTAAATCCACTAAACCAACAGCATAACACAACTGCTGTATGAAAAAGTGTATACCTCCAGAGAGGCGTTTGTGCGTACGTGTGTGTGTGTGTGTGTGTGTGTGTGTGTGTGTGTGTGTGTGTGTGTGTGTGTGTGTGTGTGGATGTTCTATAGGGGTGAAGGGAAGGTGGTGTTCCTTGATGAGCGAGACGAGATGGAGGCAGTACTTCAAAGCAGAAGGAATGAGCAATGCTATTTATGTGTATCAATATATGAGGAGTTTCCCCATTGAGCTTTCCTTACACTACCTGCCCACTGGCCTATGCATTTATCTCTCTCGTCTGGTGTGCATCACAGAGAGGGGGGGAGACAGATTCATAAACATTTTAGCCTCTCTTTCTCAGGCAAGTACATTTAAAAAAAAAAAAAAAAAAAAAAAAAAATGAATTTATGTGGCGGTTCTCCAGGTGCCTCCTGCATACCTGGGGAGACTGTGCAAACCTGTGCAATGTGCACAGACTATATGTCCTATTATGCCCTAGAACGGCAGACACTGCATGTCATTTGTTAGCATGGAAATATGTAAAGGGGGTAAATATGGATTTATGTCGAGGAGCGGCCGCACCATCAAAGCATCACACTCCGATGCCAGTGGTGGAGTTCAATAAGCTGGAGAGATGAAAGCTAATGAAAGGCAAACACGAGAAGGGTGTTGGAAGGAGGGAGTGGGTGAGTGAGTGAGGTAAGGAGGGTGAGAGCAAGTGAGCGAGCAGGGGGGGAATACAGACGACGGGAGATGTTGTCTGGTGTGGTCCAATCAAGCCACAGGATATAACAGTAGTCAATACGGGGAGATGAAAGGGATCTCGATATGGAGGCTGTGTGGTCTGAGGGACGACCATGTGCATTTGTGAGCCTTTATGTGTGTGTGTGTGTGTGTGTGTGTGTGTGTGTGAATGGGTGCATGGGTGCCAATGTGTTATGTGTTGTTGCCAAGCTTGCCAAGCTTTCTATACTGTAATACCATCAGGAACGCATGCCTACTACTCTGTCTGTTGCACATTATAGATGCTTCCTACAGAGTCCCATGGGTGCAGTACACTATGTTCCAATCAAGCCGCCTTAGATCATACCTATCTACACTACGGCGACTGTGTGGCGTGGCTATGTTTGCAAATCAGCCAGACAAGAGGGAACACAGTGCAAGAACAGACTCATATGAACAATTTGATTAGCATTTCGCCATTACTTCTCAGTCTTTATTGAAGGTAGCATGCTGCGTGATTGCACACCTCCTCCTCCTCCCAGACTTTCATCCTGTGCATTAAAGCTACGGCGCAGTATGAGTCATGTGCTGGTGCCGATAAGGACAGGCCTGGGATACAAAGTAGCTCGCTGTTAAAGTTGTGGTGTTTTTGTGAGTGAATAATGCATGCATTTCATGTCTTAGCTGAGCTAATGGCACACAGGCACTCATTAGCTATTTCTGGCTAAGTTTCAGGATTTGGCCCATAAGCCCTTAAGTGTACGTGTCATTGACGAGTCAAATCCAGCCTTCAGTCCGCTGCTGAAAGAGCCCCACACCCTTAAGATGCATACACATGAAATGAACAAATAACAGTCAAATAAACCATCCACTCTTTTTCTTCTGCTACGTCTCTGCTTAGTGTATCATAAAGCCCAGGGAATGAAAACGTGGATCATATTTGGCAACATATAGGTCTGTATTTTTCACACACAAATGAGGTAACTCTACTCACATTATCTCTGCTACACCTACACTGTTGTTAACTGCTGATCGGGTAAAAAGTGTTCTGGGGCTAAGGGAGCAGAGTTTAGACAACACCTGTGGAGAAACAATGGTGGCTTATCTTGGAAATAAAAAAAAAAACTCTAAACTCAATGCTAGAATTGTTCCTTGAGTCTCCTTGCAAGGTGCACACATGCCTTGTGCTGCATTTGCGAGAGCTGTACGGCGATTTTTACACTCCACTGCAGACCTTTGAAGTCCTCTGGTGGCTTGGGAATTCTTTTTACTGAGTGGACAATTTATAGCGAGAAGATGACCAGTGGTTGGTGTGGTTTGAAATTGCTTTGTTTAAAAGAATATACATCATTTGTTTCACGTTATAGAACAATGTCTTCTCCTTGACAGTCTGAAAAAGCAGCTTTAAACCCAGTGCAGTGCTCATTCATTCATATAGACCTATTTAAAACTGCAGGTTTCATAAAATGTAGTCTCCTCTGTAATGGTTAAAACTATAAATGTACACAATATGAAGACTTACTACACCATAACATACTCTGACTATGCATTAAGTCTAGCATAAAGTATGATGTAACAAAGTTTATGATGGGTTGACGCTACATGCATTATGTCATTGTACAGTAGCATGATTGTATGCTCTTATAGGCCACATTAGGTGAACAAGAAGTTCAGATGGGGTTGTCTTGGATGGTTCAGTATGCAGTATGAAATTGACAGGAGAGTCCCTGTGAGTCATAGCTCTGCTGTTCTCTAATTGGGGAGATCAGATCATCTCTGCCTATTAATGTATAACTAATTACCTGACTAGAGGTATTACTGCTACAAGTTTGCAGGTAAGCTTTTCTGCCAGGGTCACTGCCTCAGCAGGAGTCTTCCTCTCCTCTCATTACTACAGTAATGAAGTTATGCTTTCCCCCGTCTTCTTCTCCTCCTGTATCTCGAGTCCTGCTCGTCTGGAGCTGGGTCAGTGTGCTGCTGTAGGGATCTGTGTAACGTCTCTGCCTGTCATGGCTTTTAGTCAAGAGGAAAACTATTGGGATGGAAAATGAAGGCAACATGGGAGTGTCGAAAACTGCAGTTCAACCAATAGCCACTGGAGGGCTGGCTCAAAAAGTGAGTCAGCCACCATAAGACTCTGATTGCTAGACTTTGCAGACAGATTAAACATGTTTACAGACTGGTCAAAGAACATTTCATCACTATAACTCATTTTCTCATCAGTAACAACTTTACGGGGGATTAATCTTTTTATAAATTAACTATTTAAATTGTATTAAGGCAAAAGGTCTGCATTGAGAGACTGATTCGCTAGGTGTTACCTAACCTACTTCATGCGCTGGATGTAGCTTCTCAGCCATTCTACTGTTTCTTACACATTGCTTTATTTGTGTTGGCAAGTTCACTGGAGTCTGGAATCTCATGGGCATTTCCTACAGAGACGTCAGCAGGCTGTAGTGACATGGAGAATGATTATTTTAAGTAGCCTGGTTCCTTTCATTCACCTGCTGCTCTCACTCCTGTAAAATGCATGCAAACGAGTTGCTAGTGTTTTACGCTTTAAAAGCTTTCTTTGCTGTTTTAGCTGAGCAGCACTGGTTAGATCACACAATCTATACAATCACTTTCTCTGGTAAACACAATGGTTTAAAATCTAATTTCCCTGATAACGAATGAGCCTTGGCCATTGACTGTGTAGCTTTAAGATCATAAAATTTTCCAACCCCTAGCTGACCCACTCCACCGTTTTATCTAAGGCCACGTTTACATGAAAACGATCCACGAAAACTGAATCGTTTTTTGTTTGTTTTGGTGTTCAGTGCAGTGTTCAGACAGATACTCTAAAACAACAAAAAAAAATGCTGTAGTATTCATGCTAGTAGTTAGCGGTGTGACTTTGTAATGAAAAAGCACAACTCTTCCCTCTATGGAGCTGCGAGGTCACTGTGATGTCACCATATCAAATGTGATTCAAGTATATTTAGCATTTTTCTATTAAGCCTTTTTCCCTTGCTCAAAGCACAAATTACATCAAGAATAATAAAGTATGTCCTTAACCAATCATGCACTTTGTTTATTTGATTTGAAACATTTAACACTTGCTACTCTCCCTCTGGGCACAGCAAAGTATTTGACTTGTTTTTACGACTGCTGCCGGCTGATGACTCGGTCACATTGTATAAAAGGTGGATCATTCATAACAAGGCTCGTCAAAGACAGCCGCATAATTTACAGACAGTGACAGGCCTATGACATCATTTACACCGCAGTAACAGTTATTAGACTAAATGTTCATGGCAACGCAGATTGCCTATTAACAGAAGAATCGTGTGCTTTATTGTTATGTTGCAGCATGTGTGAGCGTTTGTGAGTTTGTTGGCTCAGGGCCAAAAAACCTGTTATTTGGGCTGCCTCTGTTTTTCTTTTTTTTTTCTCTCTCTCTCTCTCTCCCCAACTCTTTCGCTCTACTCCTCTCTCTTCCTCGGCTGCCAGGCATTTGAGAACGGGGGTACTTTTACACATAGTTAAACCCTGAACAGTCCAAAACTCAGCCTGCAGGCGCACAGCCTCACACTTCTGGATCAGGATAACAGGACTGCCATCTGCTGGTCAAATAGGGGAGTGTTTTTTTTTTTTTTTTAATTCACAAGAAGGGAAGTTGGGAGGAGGGGTGATCTCTCAAAACAAAAATGTAAAAGTCATTACTGCTGACATGTTAGGAGACTGGTGTCAGAGTCTGAAACCTTCCTGTCAATCAGCTGAACACTTTGTTCATCAGATCAGGTGCCTGTATCATTTGAACATCACAAGGCTCTTTAATGTCTTTGGAAAAAGGCTTACAATCTTAAGTGGCAAAGTTACTCAAAGGAAGTGAGTAAAAAAAAAAAAAAGGCACCTGTATTTTTATCACAATCATTGCTATGATTTGAATCTTAAAGGGCCAAATCTCATCTTGTGGATCATAACATAAGAGGAGGTCAAGTCTGCACTATGTGTGATTTATGGAGACCAACTATGATCCATCAATAAGCAAACATTTTGCGATACAAATATAGAAAACTTCCTTTTAAAAGGCAGAAACTTCAAGCTGACTTATTGTTGAACAGCTGTCTACCTTTGGATAGTGGAAGAGACAAAAGGGAAACTTACAGACACGTATGGAAACATATAAACAGAAACAAAAACAAAGGACACATAATACAGAATAACAGTAGAAATGGACTATATCTGTCTCTGTCTTTCAGTATTTTAAATGTTTGTCTTCAAGTGTCTCCACCATTTCTAAACCAAGAAAGCAGTGCACCCAGAATGACAAAAGCCTCGGGGCAGGGGCTGGATGTTCCCCTCAGCTGAATATGCAACACTCCTCCTGCATTGTTAGAAACCAGCGGACCATGCAGTAGTCTTTGCCCTCTTCGCCACCAACACAAACGCATCTTTGCCTCTTTGCTTTTCCTTAATCACGACTGACCAAAGGAAGGGTGGCGAGCGAGCGAGAGGAGGGAGAATTTGGATGAGATGAGGGCGGTGGGTGGGGCGAAGCTTTTGGACCCTCATTTACCCTGTCAGCCCTCCTAGCAGGGGATAGTGTTCAGGATCTATTGATCACAACCCAGTGGAGCAGTAATCCTACAGACTTGATTGATTCCGACTGTTGCCTAGGCCTCACTGCTCTGCCCAATCCCCCTTCTGCCTCTGTACTTCTCCCAATCCCTCGGTCTCCTCCCCTCCATCGCTCATAAAGCGTTGATATGCATGACGGCCGAGGGGCCCCATGAAGGAGGGAACCAGGGAGGATTGGAGGGATGGGATACAGGGCATTAAATGTGTGTACACTGCAACAGGAAATAGCTGGCAAGGTGACGGGTGCCGTGACACGAGACAGGGCCCCGAGGTGTCTATGAGCTGCCTGCCCCCCTGATATGTCTCTAGCTCTCTGTCTCGCCAAAAGTGATGAGTCAACGGCTTCACACTCACCCTCCTCTGGCTGCTCAGCAGGACAGAAGTTTTGTCATTACAAATTAGTGTCTTTTTATAAAATGAAGAAATACAAGTTGGAAATGAGTCCAGGAAGTATCAAATAGAAAGAAAAAAAATTCTTTTAACCATGTTTCAAACTGTTTATAATGTTTAATTACTCTGTTTTAACCATCAACTTCTTTTTAGCACCGCTGCCATCCTGGTCTTTTTTTTATTGGACGTTAAACCCAAACTGTGGGAGAAAAATCAATTGAGGCTAGGTTATGCGCCAATTTGTTTAACATTCAGGTAACCTACACTTTGTAAGGATGCATTATAGAAAAGAAGACTGCTGTGAATACTCGTTTTTACATTACCTTTTCTTTGCTATCAACAGTCTCTTTCACTTGTAGGAAGAAACTCAAGTAGTCAATGTCAGTTCCTTTTTGTACACCTGTAAGCTGCCAAGGCCCTGACATGTAGTAATCATCATAAGCAGGTACTACAAGCAACTGTGTTGGTTACGACTTCCTTAACCCTGAACTATTCATCCTTCTTTGAAATGCTTTCATTTTGAAGAAGTTTTGAGTTTGACATTGAATACCGACATGATGAATTCTTCTGTTCACCCCATTACACTATTTCAACTGTGTAAGGACTAACATTATATCTCCAACCCTTGAACCACCCCCTTGATACTAAAGTGGACTGCTTTTTCTTTCCTGTTGTATCACAAAATCATCTCCCGCTTTGCTCCATTGATCTATTTATGATAAAAGGAAACACAGAAGCAAATACATAAACAGTGATTATATATTATTGACAGTGTAAGGCAAGCCATGGGACATATTTGACATATGAGATCATGACAAAGAATATCAGAAAACAGCGATAGCGCACCTCAAATGGTCTTAAATAATCTGCATACAGAACATGAAGCTGCGTGTTGGTATGTCAGTTGAAGCAGGGACTGATATGTAAGTGACCTCAAGGAGAAAAGCCCTCCCAGCTGGAGGGTAAGAAAAACAATCCAAAGAAGCATTTATAGGAATTAAAAAAAATGTCTATGAGTATTTGCTATTTTTACAACTGCTTCTTTGTGTCCCACGCGTGATAGATTGAGAAGGCAATGGCTAGAACAGGTGTATTTAAACACATTTTTGATCAGACTTTGTTGTCCTGTCTAATGCAACAGGACAAATCTGCCCGTATCAGTGTTGTTAAGACTGCTTGCACCGTGATAACGATGCATTCATAATAGTCAGTGTTTATGCAATAGTGGCCACATTGCTTCCGTCGTTCAGCCCAGAAGTGTTTTTGGGACCCCTCGGAAGGTTTTTGGGACCACTTTTCAGAGCGGCTGACAGCTGCGCAGGGAGCTGGCTCAATCCTGCGATTCTCGCTGGCAGCGGCCTGTGCCAGGATGGAGGCTGGCTCGGCTGAGCACAGCCACACACACTACAGAGAGGGCAGCCGATAAGGGAACTCGTCGTTACACCCCAGCATGGTGAAAACACAGACAACCATGGGCTGGGAAAACAGGACACAACCACACACAACCACAAAATAGAG
Organism: Labrus mixtus; assembly: GCF_963584025.1. Classification (NCBI taxonomy): domain Eukaryota; kingdom Metazoa; phylum Chordata; class Actinopteri; order Labriformes; family Labridae; genus Labrus; species Labrus mixtus. Next base: position 14,699,562 of record NC_083629.1, read on the forward strand.
AAAACACATTAGCAAGATTTTAGAATTCCACAAAGGCAGATAATTCACTGTATTCACAAACTGGTCATTTTCCTCTGACATCTGGCTCAGGGTGGGAAGCTCGATTGTTGTTTTAATGTTAAACTGCTATGCTCTATAGGCTACAAGTTTAAAAAGTTGCAAATCTAGCAGGGCGCTTTCTTTTCACCACTCCTTGATTTATAAATAACTGATTATTCAAAGTAAGGAGAAAGTCAACAGGGATATTGGGCCGTTAGCTAGGAATTCATATCATGTCCAGTTTAAGGTAAAATTTGTAAATAATTGATTGAATACCACCATTAGACAACAACTAGCTTGTTGTTAGCATTCATGCTATTCCTCGCTTACTTAACCATAAACAAGACATTTATTACTATCAAACAGTTATGTTAGATAGGAATTGGTTCAACTCTTAACGTTAGCTGTTGTCTACCTGGTTGATAATCAAATCATTTCCCCCTTGAATGTTAGTTATGTTGATGTTCCTCTAGATTTTCACTTTACAACTGATCATTTTATTTTCTAGTCCTTACATTCATATGATTTTAATCATGCAACACAGCAACACAGCTGTAAGACATTAATTCAGTATGTTAGCTTGCCATCCACAGTGTGATATCTGAACAATGTGGGCGCCATTTAAACATGGGGATTTCAGTTGAATAAATTGCACTAGAGAAACATGTTTAAGTCAATACAGAAGTTGCACACTAAAAAATTGTGTATTTGGCATTAGTACCAAAAACATGAAAATGAACATGATCACTGAACCCCTTTGATAACATCACAGCAGTTAGTGCTAGACTGCACTTAAAGACTGAGACATTACATGTTGACCTTGTCATAAATGCTCAAAAGTATGATTGAACCTGGCCTCGGTTGATGTTCAGCATAATTAAAATGAACAGCCTGAGCAGTGCTTACGCTAGCTAGCTTTAAAGAGCTAGAATAAAACCTACAAAGGCTCTATCATTTCATAGACATCATTTACATGGTTAAGTTGATGGTCCCATATGCTATGATGTTCCAATTTTGTGACATTGTTTCTGGAAGTAATGACATTCAATTAAAAAGCCATATTCAATGACATTTCTGAATCATTAGGGCCTTTTTGACATTTCAGAACCCGTTTTCTTTACCCTCTAATCATGTCTTTTTATTCAAGACATACCACAATAATTTTCTTCTTTTTTATAGTCATTGTGTCAGTTTTGTCATGGAGCCTGAGTCTTCGAGAAACATCAGTTTCTTTCTCTACCTGACAGACATCTCTCTCTCCAGACTCCTGGTCAGGTTGGTTTAGAGGTCTCATAATATTGACAGCTGGGCTGAGTTACTAAGTCCTCAAAATCTGTCTTATTTTCCTTGCTTCTTCCTTCCTTTATGTATCTCCCTGCACAGTTTCCTCTAGCCAGCCCTCTTTCTTCCTCAATCCCACTTTTTTTCCCCTCTCCTTACAATCTTTCAGTTTTGCTCCCCCCCTTCCTCCAGCCCTCTCAGAGGTTCTGGTATTAGGGGAATTCCTGAGGGGGATTTTCCCTGCTTTAGACTATCAGTATGGCCCTTAAAATCTGTCTACTGCCAGAGACACTAGTGCAGAGTACACACGCTAACACATGTTACACAGCATTAGAACTTTATAGTATATGAAGTATACAGCAGTCAAACAAGCCTGTTTCTCTTTACCTGACTTTGCTTAAGCACAGTATGAGCCATACTTGCAGTGGTGGGATTTCACCATATGAGACATGATGATGTATTTACCTGATGATGTTCTGTCCTCCAAGTATAAACATTCAGTACATTCTTCCAAAACAAAAAGACATCCATCGTTTGATACTGGAAATTTGAGCAAGCTCCAAAAATACATGCAAGTTAAGGTCTGTTTTGTTTCTGACTATGGTCAATTGACTACTCACAAAAGTGATTTAATCTATATGCAGAGTTTTCACTTGTTTGGCTTTTTAAACAGCTAACGTTATATGATCACTACACTGCATAGGGGAATTTATTTTCTGGCAGAAGCAGCACTACTAAAGTAAATAAACTGAAAAAAAAGGATGGATTAAATGGCAATAACAGCCATCAAAAAGGAGCAGGCAGCCAACAATAAACTTCAGTTATTCAACTGTACTGTTGGTGCTCCATACTCATATATATATACAAATATTCCTACGATAAATGTGACTACCAAACAGATGACGTTCTCTCTAGAATTAGAATACATGTCAAAAGTCATAGACTTGCTCCTAAAATCAATAAGACAAAACATGACATCCATTTATTTATATCATTACATCATGCAGCTATGAAGCTTCTTCTCCATGCAATTTTCGTAAAGCATTAATCCACAGTTCCCTGCATTTAAAATCCTCTCTCTATCAGTGTTGCTCTGGACTCCTCTGGCTCTTTACTACCTGCCCATCTGGAAGAAAACCAAAGCTGCACAAAATAATGTACTGCTGTAGTTTGGAATCTGCCCAGATTAAGTCCATTGTGACGAGAAACAGAGACAAAGCAACATGTTTTGACCTTTACTCCGTGCCAAGTTCTTCACTCTCAGGGGAACTACTGTACTGTGTGATCAAATAGCAGGAATACCAAAATGACTTTGTGTTGTTCTTACATATGCCCTCAGACTGACTGAGTCTGCAGCACAATTCAATGTGAACAAACCTTCTTCATTACTTTAGACTGCACCTTCATCTGTTGAACAAACTGAAAATGTGGGCAAATATGGGAGTATTCCAAAACATTTACTTAAACACTGACTGTAGGAATATAGGTGAGGTTCTCTTATTCTGTCTGGTGTAAACTGCAATGCTTAAAATCTCCACTCGATTAGCACATTTTACTTTTCACAACACCTGCTGTAAATTGGCAGACGTTGGTTGCTAAGGGGATCCACAGTCACCATTGTTGGCTCTTTGAGAAGCTTGATTGTCAGTCTATTACCTAAATATTTGCAAATGAATGCAGACTCAGAAAGAAAGGACAGTAGAAAGACATAGAGCCCCTCAGCAACTGATTTTTATGGCTGACAGCTGATGGTCACTCGCTGCTAAAAGTGCTAACGAGGTGAGAGAATTTTCCACAAAAGCAAAACAGCACTTCAGCCTTCCTCTAGCACAATAGCTGACTCCTCGATTTCCTTTACAAAACACTCCACAGATGGATAAGCAACAGTTTTCGCAATTACTGATGTCTGGGTGTGGAAGGGTTTGGATTGGCCTTCATAACAATGTCCTCCACAGATGTAGGCTCTCTTAAGTGCTGATTTATTGGAGTTTGGCATCTGCTCCATTTGCATGGGGTTAATCTCAAACGGTTAAAGAAGAGAACTCAAGTCCCATGTGGCCTGAAAAACACAGTTTGAAATGCAAATGACAAACCCTTAGTTGCTGCAAATTCAAAACCCCTCTTCAACACGGTAATTGTTACTGTTGCTGAAGCATGTAAAAAAATATATTTATATAAAAAGGGAAAGATGGTAAATGAGGGTGGGATGAGTCTTGCTGGTGTGGTAATTTTTTTTAACGGCTGGAAAAAAAAAAGTAGAAATTCATCAGTTCAGTAGTCTCACTCTTTTTGAACAACAAGCAGAGCATTGTGCTTTTTTTAATGCTGTCTCAGTGGACTTAATACTTGTTATTTTCTACCTCTCCTTTCTCCCTCGCTCGCTCCTTCCACCTCATATTCCCCATGTGCTGTCTGCGCTCTTGCATCTGTAATCACAACGTTACCTCATTGGGGGCTTTGCCTTTGTAGCCGGTGTGTATATGTGCATGTGAAGGTGCATGTTGGTGGTGTGTGTGTATGTGTGTACTGTGTATGCGTTTTATGAGGTTCTGCTGGGGGCTGTGAGGGGGCTTAACAGCAGCACACTGGGTTTCAATGGGAACCCACACCACAGCTCTGCCAGTTCTTATCTCCTCCCATGCAGGATAGCAGTGGCATCAAGCCGGTGGCTTATTAGAGAAGCAGGGAACGTATCCCAAATACCCCCCTACACACACACACACACACACACACACATACACACATACATTTACCACAGCGGTGTGTGGACCTATGTTTCCATCAGGGCCCATGGCAGGGCCCATGAGGAAAAAGTATGTGGAGGCACACAGTGAGTGTTTATCGCTTTTCTTTTGTGTCGATGATGCAAAAATAAATTGCGATTTGGAGAATGAACAGCAGCAGGAGTAGAAGCCTCCCCACTTTATGTCGTCGGTGGAAGCACTCTGTTTTCCTTTAGGGTTGTACTTATGGTGATCAAGCAGAGAGAAAGAGTGCAGGAGCGAGCGAGACAGAGCAATAAGAAATACATTGTTTTTATATTGTTTCCTCTGACAGACGAGATGGCATTAGCTGCGATTTTGCTGTTATTGCTGCCGCTGCGGGCTGAGGTGAAGTATTATTTGGGGAGTTAAATGGGTGGAATCTGGACATTACAGTTGTTACTCTATTTCTGCTGTTGGTAATGCCTTCATTACCCACAACTGAGCGGAACCTCAGCCATTATGCCTTGGCAGGAAAAATAGTAATCACTGAATGAAAAGGCCAAGCAGGTCCTTTCAAAGACAACATCAAAGGCCCTGAACAGAAACCTCGAGCATTTACCTGCAATCCAAAGCAATCTTACTTCAGCTATTCTTCCTTCTGCCTTCTCCACTTACTGAGGATGCCTTTTTATCCAAAACTGTACTGCAGCAACAGGAGATGAATCTGTTTTATTTCATCACTGCCCACTGGGTTCAAGGCACTTTGGCTGTGTGATTACGAAGGCTAGAAGCACATGTATGAATGTGCAGCCTTGAAACGTGTGCATTAATCTTTGGATTTGACTTCCTGTGAATATGTTGCCTTTTGTGTGTGTGTGTGTGTGTGTGTGTGTGTGTGTGTGTGTGTGTGTGTGTGTGTGTGTGTGTGTGAAGATAATATTATGCATTTGCATGCAGTGCTTCAGTATGTCATTGATTTATAACCGTGATGAAAGGTCAGTTCACCTTATTAAACAACACATAGGTATACTGCTGCATAGTATCGGATAACCATTAGAAGCCAATCTGTCCATTCCCACTGTGACTGGTGGAGGCATTAAGGTCTTGGCTAAAAAACTGCATATAAATCAGCTTTAAATTAGTTTGTTCAGTAAACATACCACCAGCTTATTGTGAACACTTGCCTAAATTACAGTATCATGTACTTTCTGGATAATTCTTCTTACACCTTTCCTGATTTTGTGCAAGCCTATTTACTGAAATGTATTTAACCGCCTCTTAGCACAAGCACAGTTCTGAGATTTCCATTCTGTGATTGTACTCATTTCCAACGTTTAGCCACAGACTTGCTTTCAGAGACAACTCCCATGTCCACTTATTAACCTCATTATGTTTGGATTGTCAGTGAAAAGTGGACTTAAGGGGGGTCTGAGACCGGTTGTCAGTAAGCATGGATTCTATATTCGTCCAATCATCTGTCTGAGGTGGGCTCACCCACAACGCCTTTCACACTCCATCTACTACTCCATCCATTTCTCACTCTCATCGTGTCTTTCTCGGTTATTTTGTCTGATTACACTTTGTTTAAACTACATTCCTGCAGGCTGATTGCACATGCATTCCTGCTTCAAGAGAGCAACATCTCCTCGTCAATCTCTTTGTTGTCTTCAGGCATTAGCATGTGTGTGGAGCGTTCCTGGGCCCACTTCTAATCGAGTGAATGGAGACAGGGCCTCACAGAGCTCAGATGTTAGCGTTGAGGATATCTCGTGTGGGTGGTGCCATGTGAGCAACCAGATACAGTACGTGTGTACAGGATATGTGTGGGAGTGTTTCTCTATATCTTAGCAGCAGGTGTTTTTTATGATTAAACATGCATGTATGTTTGTATATGCATATATGCATACATGTGATAATTGTGGTGCTTGTGCATCTGTCTCTTAACATAACTGTGGTGGCATGTATTCATAAATGCTAGCCCCCCACATTTATATGTTGAAGCTAGTTATACTCCCACCTCTACTTATTCAACAGGTGCAAACTAATGTTAAGAGCAGAAAACAGATGCGAGATGCTAGACTTGGTGGCTGACAGTCAGACAGACGGACAGATCAATATAAAGGAAAACCATCTGCGCCTGCAGCATTCAGAAGGCTTCAGAACACCACTCATGCCAGTCGCTGCTGGGGTGTGGCCTGGACCGAGAGATGGCACAGAGCGGATGACGAGATGGGGGATTGAGGGCCCCAGCCTGGGGCTGCTCTGGAAGGGGAGTAGAAGAAGAGGCACCAGCAGGCCCTGGAGGTGATCCAACAGGCGCTCTCATCCTCTCAACTGTTGCAAAAAGGATTGGTGGTTAGTGGGATAATCCACCGGCGTGGACGCCTCAGATAGCTGCCTCCACATGGGAGGAAGGAAGAGAAAAGAATGGTACACCCGACGAGCACAATGACAGTCTTAGGCAAAGATGGTACAGTTGCTTAAAGAAAAGGAAGGACTCTGCCAAATTATGTAAACAATTAAAGCACAAGGCCTGGTTTAGAGTCTTTCGTGTGTGGGTGAAGTTATTTTTCATTGACTGGTTCATGAAGCCTACCAAGCTGTCATTACAGATCACCTCTAACCTTCATTCCATTTTAATGGTTTGTACGAAAGCACAAAACCCTATATCCTTTTTTAGTCACAGACTATGAGCATACCTTTCTGACTGCTCTCGAGAAATGGTAATGCATAAAAGTAATGAATAGGTTTACAGTGTGTGTGGGTAGGGTGGCCCAATTACCAGTTTGGTTCAAAGCGAGGCCATTTATTCATCTTAATCTTGCCACCTGTCTGTAACCCTTTTATAAAAATTCAGAATGCTTCTTTTAAGCCTGAATTAAGCTTCATTCTAAATCAAACATTGAATGAATAGACTGTGTATAATTTAAAATGATTGCTTTCATGTGTGAATCATTTGTTAGTAATTCAAAATAGTCGAGTTCAAGTTTTAAAAAATGGCTTCATGTGCGTTCTTCAAGTCTAAATCAAACAGTTGAATACTTCTCTTGCCTCCTAAAAGCTTTGCAAAGCTGATATGTTAGGTAAAGAGAAGCAAAACAAGATCGGCACACCAAGAAGCTCCTGTATGAAGGATTTATTAACAGCCGTCACTTGTTAATAAATCCTTCATACGGGAGCTTCTTGGTGTGCTGATCTAGTTTTGTTTATCTTTACCTATTCGTGTTTTTTGGATCCAGCTCCCACTGAGGGGTGATTATGATTTTTTCAAAGCCGAAATGTTAAACATAAATGTTCACTTTAACATTCACTGCCTTTGTTGTGGTGATTGTGGAGATCTCAGCTGCCTTCATATGCACATTACTGCCAAAAACTTTTGACGAGTGGAATAGCCCGAAACTAACTTTGAGATGCAAACTTTGCTCTTGGCAAATATTCCTATAGATAAGACTTTTTGGGAGTTTATTTTGCACTGACTCCTTGTTAGAAGAAAATGGCACACTGAAGCGTGAAGGAGGGAAGTTCATTTAAAGTCTCAGTCTGTCATCTAAACTTTCAAACTTTTGATCTTTGGCGTGTGATTTTTTGTTAATGTCTGTTTATCCTTATTCTTGGGCACCAAGTTTGTTTGAAGCCATTTGTGTTCAAGGGCACTACTAGATGATGTTCTTTACCCTGTAAGCTGCAGATGGGAAAGGTCCAGGGTTGAACCGCGTCTATTTCCACAGGGTCAACCCGACTCAACATCAGTTGACTGCTTCTGGAAAATCTCCACCGAGTGTTCAAAACTCAAGACTGCGCCAGCTGACTTGAATTGTCAGCAAAAGTGTTCAGAAATTTAACAGATAGTTTTGACAAAAAGAAACGTATTAAACAAGATTAAATGTTGTTTACAAATTTACACATTTCAGTCCACATAGACAACAGCAACACAGTATCCTTTAGTTTGCACACCTCCAATTATTGTAATTATGATAGTTGCAAGACAAGCCTGTGTAGGGAGAGTCAGATGTATTGTACTAATGTAATTTTAGAGTTTAAGATAGTTTAAGTAATCACAAAGGGGTATTACTCCATAAAATATTTGAAAACATAACTCTATTATAACAGCTCATTTTCATTAAATATTTACTGACCCTAAAATTATCACCATTATTATTCTGTAATTGCTTAACTGAAATTATGCCCAAATGGCCCAATTACTCTGGAATTATTGCCCTCCAACCAGATTATTGTGTGTCCATATTTTAGCCGGTGCTTCATCTCGATTGTTCTGTTGTGCTTCATGACATTTTTAACTCTGAATTTTGTTTTCACAGTAACACATTCTCCTTTTGCACATGACCGACCCCTCTGTGACTGCTTCATTTAAACAGTTCTTTCATTCGAAAAACACTGGAAACAAAAATGAATCTCTCAAATTTACATGTGAATGATTTAGTGGGGTAAAATCTCATAAATTCAGTGTTTTTTCACCAGTAGCAAGGGCCTTGCCAGGATTTAGGTGTCAGTTATATCAAACAATATGTTTAAAAAAGAGGCTTTCTTGACCCGATGGCTTAGTAACTGTTGGCTATGGCAGGTTAGATTGCTTTCATACGTCATTTACGGCTCAGTTGCACATGCCTCCACAAAATATGTATGTCCTAAATAGATATGCCAATTACTCTAATGGAAACCAGGAAGCGTGACCGCTTCAATTAGTAGGCCTGTTCCTGTTTCATTTTTTTCCCGCAACACCTCACAGAGTTTTGGTGATGAAACACACAATGTATTGTGGCGGTTATATGTGGCCCCGTTCTGCAGCTGGAAATTGAATGCTCCTTTTGACTCAAACTGATCTAACGCTACAACAGGAGATGCAAAAACACATCCAGTCTAGAGGCATCAAATTACAACAGGGGTTGTTTGCAAATGCAGGGCCCTTGTGTGTATCTCAAACATGTTGGTGCTGGTGTAATTGGAGTCAACACCATGTGAATGAAACAGCAGATCCACCGTGGCTCTGCCTCGGTTTAAGTGGTCACAGTCTGGTGACTCTATATATGGTGCATCAAAGTTACAGTTGGGTTTTTATTGTGTGCTTGTATGGTACAGTATGTGATGACAACAACATGTCAAAGAAATGCACTAAACACACACATTCTTTCTACACATTTATTTATTAGTGGTTAAACTCAACACAACAAGGCAGAATATGGCTGTGATTTTAAAATGTTGCCATGCATAAGGAATGTTCATTTCTTAGATTTCTAGCAGCAGTATACTTTAAAGTGTACATACTGTAGTCCACTCATTATTCCCTTTCTCTCTTTCGCTCTCCTCGTCCTTGCGGCTAATTTACTGGCTTGTTAGTAGGGAGGCTCCTACACTGTTTCACTTAGGGCAACCAAAACATATTTCTTTTTTTTCCCTTTCACCCTGAATATGTAGCAATTATGGACAGGAAGAGCTCCCAGTTTTTTCCACATTATGAGCTGTACTAAACTGAAATCAGCTGGTCCGGTGCTCTTGGCTTTTTTTTCTTTTTGTTTTTGTGAGGAAACCAGGTTTTGGCTAGCTGCCCGTTTCCATGCTCCTTTTTTTTTTTTTGTTCTTCTTTGAGTCAACCAGCTATTATGACTGTCAGTCATTTTTCCAACATAAAGGGGCTCATTTGAAAAGGGCTCAATGCAAATCTCATATCTTACATGAAACAGTCTTGATTTATTTTCCCTGAGCTGTTCTTTCTAAGTCTTCAAACAACCTCCCGACGCACTCAACATACAGCCCCCCCCCCCCTTTTTCTGGTTGGACTCACGCCTTTCAACATCCAGTCAAAGGAATTGGGAAGTGCTGTGCGTACTACCACCACCAGCTACATTCTTTTCCCTTTCCTCCGGTTGATATCTGCCCAAAGCAGGTGCTGAGTCGAGCCCACTGATACCAGTGATACTGAGAGAGAAGTACTGGGAACTTATTATACTCTGCTCATATGGCTGTTGTTCGTCTTATTCTAGGCAAAGCTGGATGACACACCTTATTGTCAGCTGTTGTAGTGTCCGTGTTTGTGAAAGCCTATTCTAACCTCTGTGGGTGGTTGAAAGATGTAGATTTACTTTTAGATGTTCTTATACCATTTTTTCTGTCCTGATTCCTAGACTTGAGAATTGGCCATTAGAGAGTATCCCTCCATTATTAGTGCGATAACAAAAATAAACATTGTATTGGTGGAAAATCACTGATTGCTGAAATTGTGTTAGCTTTGACTTACTTTAAACCAGAACCACACTGTTGTTGTTTATTGTCTCACGATAACTTACTTGAATGATTTCTATGGAGGTAGGACATGATGGTTTTTGATTAATTTACTGACCAGTATTTTTCCCAATACCACATTTTTATCAGTATAATGATATCCGTAAGGATACTGGTGGTATCCATTATAATACTGATATCAGTATTGATACTAGTATATTTCCCAATACCATGTTTTTATCACTATAATGATATCAGTATGGATACTGGTATCACTATAATACTGATATCAGTATTGATACTGGTTTCAATTTCAACTGATTTCTGATTTACTTTCTGACTACTTGATTTGGTATCGTTTCTAGTGTTGGTATCAGGGCTTGATTTTGTATTGATAAAGATACAGGTCTAGAAACATGGTATCCATATTGATACTGGATTTGGCATCTACTGTATACTGATACAGGTGTCAATACTGGAATTCTATCCATACATGATTTGGTATGGATACTGGCATCTATATAGACACTGGTATCAGTAATGGTACAACTCTCTAGGTGGTATATTAGCTTCAGCCCTTTTTCAACCATAGGGACCAGGGTCTACATTTAGTTATTTATGACTAAAACTCAAATAACAGTCTTTAAATGCATTTTTTAGCTGATGTTTAGGATACATCTCTATGCCATGAGTCAATTTCTTCACCTTCACTTGTAATCTCCCCCTACTGGCACAGACGACCTCCTTCCACGGTATGACTATGTGCTGGGTCGATGACATGTGCTAACACGCTGTTTGAAACTACCATCACAAGGAAGTTGGGATGCTTCGCCTCCTGCAGGATGACAGCGGTGGAGGACACACACACACTGCACCAGTGCCAGACAAGGCAGTGGGAGCCACCAATGAAGCAGCTGTGACCTTGTGAGCAGAAGCTCAGAATCTGAGCCAAAAATCTCACCCTCCTTCCCCCGTGGTGGGGTCCAGTGTGCCAGCAACACCAGGTGCCCCTCCAGAAGCGTTTGTGGAGATGCGAGCTGCCATCCTGGGGCTGTTTTACATCAGAATTAAGAGCAGGGGAAAGACAATATTGACTGATTTTCTGGTTGGTAGTTCAGCGATTAGCAGATTTTTTGCAGACGTCTGTTGACTCAACAATACTTTTGGCAGAAAACATTTGGCTCAAGTGTGCGTATTAAACATTCTACTGTGATATTTGAAAGTTTGAAAGCAGATTCATTTTTTTCTTGTGTATTTCTTCTTACTCCATTCTCCATCTGTTCACTTTTAAGCCATATCCCGACAGTAAGGGTTGTAAATATATGTCCAGCATTTAACAACCGGGTCCAACTTTTATTCCAAAATAGAAAGTCAGGAACTTTACATCATTAAAGATCTAAAGAACTTGTTTTAAGAAGCCACTTGGGCATTGTATTCAAGCCAGTTGTACAGTTGCAGGATGATACTTATTTGGAGCTTGTATCCCACAGCTTCAGCCTTGAGATCTCCATAATCACCAAACCTCCTACTGTGAAAAGATTATCAAAGAATGCATGTAGCAAGTCATCTCTCGCCACAGAGTCCTCCAGGCTAAGAGGGAAAACATGCATACATCAAGTAAAACATTGGCCAACATAATTAGCTACCTTATCCCTGTGGTCAATAGTACCCTAAAATCAATAATAACATTAGTAAAACAACAGAGAACACTGTGCACTGGTGCCTCAGCTCATGCCTATGGAAAAAACAGGTCTCTAAATCACAGTTGTATTATTGTTTATTTGATTTCAGCACCTCTTGAATTATAAATCAAGCAGCAAATAAGCTCTGCAGATATTGTGAATGTGGGTCCACAGCTGCTCCACTTGAGGAGATTTTTCTCCAGACAGGAAGGCAAACTTGGTCCCAAAGCTGCAATTGTGGTTTCAGAGGTAATGCTGCACAGACTCCTACCCAGTGAAATATGTTTTCTGAAAACTTTGGAACGTAGAGCTCTCAAGAACTCGCATGTTTACTACATGATTTATTCAGCATGGTAGGCTTCTAACTTTTCTGGCTTGTCAGCATTGCTGCTTTTGCATAATGTTACAATTAGCTTTGGTTAAACGCTGCGAGAGAAAATGTGAAAGAGTGACTGAGGAGACATTTAAAGGTGGGCAAATACACAAAGTGATCTTGAGGTCTTTCAGCTCTGTTTTCAATTTCCCTTTTTCCACATTCTCCCACATGAAATGGAATAACCTTCCCAGCTTATATAACCTTCTGCATTTGATTACCATATTAACGTCCTTAACAGCATGAAGCTAATTTGAGAGCTATGGATGTCTTTGGAGAAGGTCACAGTAATGAAGTGTACACCAAGAACATGATTTCAGCTTCACTTATTAAACATTTGCTAATTGTTTGTATTTGCGTGATTGGAAATGTTAATAAGGAAAGAAAGCTTTGGATGTAACGAGAAATACCTGTGGATGTCATCTCTTCTCTCCATTGACCATCCCACCATTCTTTCCACGGCTGGTGTTTCTAATTATGTCCTGTGACACACAATACTCTGGCAATCTTACCTTGTTATATTTAAGAGATGGTTGGATGGCAGAGCAACATTTCCTGGAGTTAGTCAGCTAATCGTTTGGAAAACTGCCTGATCACCAACAGGAGATGTTTTTGAGATAATGGGACAAACCCACGCAAACTAGTATTTAGTTGGATTTTTTCACATTTACAGTATTTTAATTTAATTTAACACTATATTAGACGAGTTTATAATATGCCATCATCATATATAAAATGTATCCACAAAAAAGTAAACCAAATACTTGTATGAAGATGTGAGCTATTGCACATCTGTTTCAATATAAAGCCTTTCTTTAAGCCGTATGTAGCTGAAAAAATAGCAATCAAAGAAGAGGTAAAGTAACTAATGCCTTTTTAAAGGGGGCATATTATGAAAAATACAGTGTTTTTGAATATATATTTAGGTAACCTGAGTGTCTACTGACCCACAAAATGTGAAATAAACACATCCAGTCCTTCGTTTGTGGTTTGCTTAAGTCTTACAACACAGAGAAAAAATGTTCTGTTTTGAATCTGCTCTCCTTGTGACGTCAGATTGGGATTCTGGTAAAAAAAAAAAAAACTCCCCTCCCCTGGTATCTCCACCCATGGATTCAAACCCCAGCCTAGAGCAGAACTTTTGCAAAGGTCCGCCATCTTTAATCTTGCTAGCGAAGGAGTAATGTCTACCGGAGTAATGTCTACCGGGTAATGTCTAACTCAGAGGGGGCTCATTGCATTTAAAGAGACACACACACCAAAACGGAGCGTTCTGAGAGAGCTGGTTTATACAGGGTCACAAACCTCCTCTGGTGCTTGATTCATGTTATATTTTGACCAAAGCACAGCCCAGATGTTTCATTTAGACCACAGGGGACTGTTTTAAAAGGTGGAGAATGGGTATAATATGTCCTCTTTAACACATTTATATCACATCCCCAGTTAACTATGAATCTATTTGCATTATAAACTAAATACAAAGAATACTAATGAGATCTAAAACCAACTAATTTCAACCAATAAAATCAAACCATCCAGCCATAAAATCTTTGACATTTAGCAGCACGAGGCTTAGATTCATTAGTAAGCTAGCAAGCGCAGGCATGCTATGTTGTCTTAACTTTGGGGTTTTGCCATCTCAAATCTTGTTCTGTATTACCAATAAAACATGGTCACGGGCTTGCTGAGTACATTTCACTTAGAGGAAAGTGGTATCTTTCGTATCTGTACTCTCTTTTTATACTCTGTTATGCCCCCTGGATGTTCCTTTTCTCTAATTTGTTGATACTTTGAAGTGTCGGACTCGGTCACATTGTCTGTCATCTTGTACTTTCTGCATCCTTTTACTCCAGGCCTTGCCTATTGAGACTCCCCTCATACATTTGTGAGGAGGTGTATATGTATTGCTAGTTCACGTATACTGTATATGGAACACTTTCCTGTCTATAAACATTTCAAGCCATTCAACCAGATGTCAAAACTGCATCACTTAAAAAAATATACTAATGTTTAGGACTGAATGGAGAAAGACTGCTTTGGTGTTTCTGCACCCATTACAGTATGTGGAATAACTTTCAAATGACAGGCAAGCTGCCCTCTCTTGTTTCATACGATGTTTTTAAAAATCTAGCGTCTGAACTACTTAAGGAAGGAAATTACAACTGTTGAAATGGACATGGTTTGCAAGTATGAATGTGTTTGAGTGTCTGTCACTTTTTTAACAGTGTTTGCATTTGCATTGCTGCAAGGCACCCCTGTAAAAGAGACCTCTGTCTCAGTGTCTCATAAAAATTAAAATTTGAATTAGCCACTCAGGAAGATTTCATGGGTAGGCTGTCTGATATTTTCAGGAGTGCATGTGTGAAAACAGCTATAGTCTCTGTACATTTTACAGGAGCATAAATACAGAAACATAAAATAATCAGTAATCAGCTGCTGCTTAACAAAGTAGCACACATGATTTGATTTAACAAGCTTGAGAATGTCAGTGCACACAGACAGCGATGATGCAATCAAACGTCAATGAATTTTAACAAGAGGCAAGAAATGCAGACTAATTATGAATGCAGACTAATTACTGAGCCGGCACATAAATATGTGGCAACAGTGAAAGAGAAAAAGCAGAAAATCATGTTATTTTTCAGAGAAATTCAATCAGATAAATAATAGAGAGACAGACCATGTTAGAAAGTGAGACGAGAGCAAAGAGTGTGAGCAAAGGAGTCAGAGGGGACAAAAAAAGAGGATGTCCTTAAAGAGTGTTTTCTTTTTAAATTAAATACATCTTCAAAAGGAAACCCCACAATGTCGAGCTGGAGCCACCTGCACACAGAGGGCAGGCTGCCACTGTTTCAATGGGCGCCGCGTGCACACCCCAGCGGGCTTCCAGATAGCGGCTAAAGAGCTTATTTCCCAAATCTCTTTATCCTTTCTAGAACTGTGAGACGTTGACAGAAAGTCAGTTAACTCTAGCCAGTGGCAGCTGCATGGGTTTTGCATAATTAATTATTTATACGGAGCCAGACATAGTAATTACCATCCAGATGAATATGATATTCTAATCAGGCAGGCTTTAATTTTAATTGCCCTCCAGCATCTAACTGTCAGTGCTGGCCTGGCTTGATAAAGTGGAGAGTCTCTAAACACCATTAGACATCTGCTCTGAGAGCATTGCCTCCACTACCCACCAGCCCCGCCATCCGCCATAAAAATCAATACAGGACCAGGGTGTGTGCGTGCGTGTGATCTTGCTCATTTTTCTATGGATAGCCATTTTTCGTCAATGACAAAAGCAGAGCAGGGCTTGGAGCTATGGAGCCCCCTCCCAGATGATTGATGAGATCTGTAGGATTTTGTGTTTTTCTTCTATTCTGCCTTTTTTTAAAGAATTTGGAGTCCCATCTCGGTAGATTGTGTGGAACATCTTATCATGCTTCCTTTTTTGTCCTCTTCTAACATGGACTGTTGTTTTTCTGGTGCTCTGTATATGTCAACAGTCTAGATGATCAAATTCTGGTTTAGGATTAAAAATCGTTTCCATATTTTAGATAATAAACACAAATGTGCTTTCCTTCTTGTTTTTGGGAGATGTGTGTAAGATCTGCCGCACTGTTTGACAGTCACATGATGATTTACACTTGTGGCTCACCAATCTCTCAGATTTGGGAATTTCACATGTACCGATGCCCAGATCTGAGTGCAGCAGACACCATAATCCCAACAGCTGTTATCATGGCAAGGTTTTTTTTGTACAGTTTCCAACCCAGTTCCAATGGAAAAATATTATCACACATTTTACACAGGTCTTACAGATAGAGCCCGAGACAGCTGCAGAAAGGAAGTCTCCTCAAATTTCAATTAAACACAATTTCATGTCAATATTTCATCTTTTTTTTTTTTTTTTTTGCAGAACATGAGTAACATAGCAAATTTCCTTATAACCTATTAACATAAACACATTTACTATCCTTAAGAATAAGTGTCTTAACTCAGCATGATTTGCTTTTCTATGCCAGGTGGCATTTTCATGCATCTCCAGTAATCAGCTGTAGTAAACAAACCATTGGCAGACACATTTGTACAGTATATGTGTATATGAACAGCTGATTGTAGGAAATTGCAACAGGAGGGAGGTGATTTTCTTAAACGTCACACGCTTGGTTGCTCTTTCTGTGCTTGCCTTGTGTCGAGGTAAAACTGCACCTGCAGTGTTACGCTGAGATGAACTGTGTGGAAATGAAAACACTTAAACTTCCTTGACACAATCTGGAAAAGGCGAGGAAACATATGGAATCCACAGTTATTATGGCTCTGCAACCTCAAGTGAGAAGATGGATGGCTTCACAGATGTGCCTGACAGACTGATAAACTCAGTGGCCTGGCCGGTTTGGTACATTTCCCAAAGCACTAAATGAAAATGAAAGATGTTAACTTATATTATGACTCATTCCTCCACTATGTATCTTGTGTTTATTGAAACTTTTTCAGTCTTAACAGTTTTCAGCTTTCTGGCTGCCTTCAGGAGCAGAAAATGGTGCGGTAATTGACAGCACTTGCCGGAATATTTGAGTCCTTCAAAAACCCTTGGTTCTCACCTAAACCTCCCATTGTTTCTCATCATCATTGTGCATTCAGAGTGGAGAAACATTCCTCTACGCTGCTTGGCTCAAGGTTTTTTGATCTCCGCACATTGCGACTGAGGTGAGGGGAAGTGAGGCCCTCAGATGTCTATGTCTCCTCATGCCCAAAGTTTGAATTTCATTAAAGGCCCTCTCTGCTCCCTCGGCTACCAGGAACAAAGCCTGAGCCGGACTCAATGGTAATCCTGCCTGCGAGGCGCTTGTGTCAAAGGTCACTCGTCGCCAGCAGATGAATCCTGTGGTTGGGGTGGCAGAGGCTATGATGGAGAGGAAGACAGAGGAGCTCTTTTTCTCAGGTTATCCAGGGAGAATCTAATGAGGAGGATTGGAGGAGAGAGGAGCCACGCTGCTGCTCGGGTAGAGGCGAGAGGCGAGCTGCGGGAAAACTTCAATACAGAAAGCAACAGAGAGGAGGATGAGGTAGAGAGGGAGAAATCTCTAACATGAAAAAAAAGACATAAGGCACAATCAGAGGCTGCATTCTGTGGTGTTGCGTGAGAGCCACTTAGTGCCTCAGGACAAGCCCAAGGCTAATAAAGCTGAAAGTTGGTAGACGCTCTGACCTTGCTTTGGAAAGAAAAGCCCTAATAAGGACACAGTCTAAAGAGAGAGAGAGAGAGATAGAACTTTGCTGTTTCTCTCCAGAGCAAACACACTCTCCATCCTTATTTCATACACTCTCCTTTCATTATAGCACAGAGAGGAAGAGGAACCTATAGGCACCCTAATGAAGGGGACCGTTGGATCGGATACATTAAAAGCAGGGATTAGACGCTGTCTGACATGGAGACTGACTTTGAACATGCTCGCAGTGCATGATTAGTAATAGACTGTGAAATTTCTAACTCAATTATAAGAGGCTTTCATAGTAATAGGATTTTAGAATGTGAGAGAGCATCAGTGATTTTAGTTTCATCTGTCAAACACAGCTTTGGAGCATGTTATGCTTAGTTATATGGTGAAAGAAATTCAAACGTATAATGTTTAAGTGGTTCCATGACTTTTACTCTGACTTTAACGCTGATATCTTCTTTTAAAGATGGAAAGCACTACAATAGCCTCTTAGATCTGCAGACAGTTTAGAGTTTGGTCTTGCTCTGACTGGTAGACATGGCGTATTTTTGATTTGCTGCTATTTCTTGCCTTTTTCTGTGCTTTATTTTTACAGGTATATTTTTGTAACTCTACGGTTTTTGACTATATGAAGTTGTGGAGTCAACGCCTGTGACACCAAACTGAGGATGGGAAGCTCATATACTATTATAATGCCGTACATCCGTGTTCTTGTTTGTAGGTAAATGAAGGGAATCTGATGATCAGTAACTGAAAACACAACAGATGGGGAAAATCTTGAAGGATATTGAACTATGTTTTGTTAAGTAACAATCTTAATAGCTTATGATAGAAAACAGCTAATGTTAGCATCTTACAACGTATATTACATTTTGTGTTATGTTACGTGATACAATAAGAAATGTGTAAAGTCCTTGCTTGTGCACGTCTTAGCTACAGAATGCTAATGCTAACTGTCCAGGGTTAATGTTTAACAACTCAATGTAATGTATGCTAATGGTAAAGTTAGCAAAGAAAATTGGCTGAATGCTGCAGTCCGATAAATGTCTGTACTTATAAGGTTCGAAAATATGTTAGTTTTTGTTTGAGTAGGAATTAGCTGAATGCTAACATTTGTTGTTGGGACTTATCCGTCAGTACTCTCACTGAGAGTTTATGAAATGTCGTTTCTTTATTGATTTTTGCTTTCCATTGTCTTTTCAGTTCCTGGTCAGTCAAGATGAGTATTTTTTCAGATTCCCTATCTTTATGTGATTTGCAAACTGAAACACAGCTGTGCAACATTATGATAGCATTTGAGCTTCCCACCCTGAGCGTGATGTCAGGTAAAAATGGTCATCATGTGAATATGTGTTGAGATACGTAAAAAAGGAAGAAAACCGCACAAATAGAAGTAATTACATCCACATGTTGGAGTCTGAAAATATCATGAAGAAGTTAATAACACAATATTATGTACTATTATCTATTTTTTAATTCATTCAATTTGAGGATTTCATTTAAGTGTTATGACTTCTCATTCTTTTTGTGATCCCTCTTCGCTCTTCTTTGAAATGATAACAGTTTCCTCCATGCTGTTTTGGTTCTCCACAGAAGTAGATACGGGTTGAGGTAGAGGTGCAGCCAGCCAACAGAGCTGGCTGCACTAAGAAACTTTGACAAGTAGTCAATGTGAGTCCTCCCTGGTGTGCGTGTTTTCCTACTCCAGCTCAGTCAGTCAGAGCACTTTTTGGTCCTCTGGAGATAAGACCAACTTCCACCATGCCTTAATACTGTAGATAATTTGTGCCATGATGTTTTTATAACGAGGCAGGGGATTAGGGTTTCGTTCAAGCTTTCCTTCATGAATTCAAGATTAACAACAGGGTCTGCCTGCACAGCCAATTTGAAGACGGAGAGATTTTGAACCTGCTAGATACATTGGAGGATAACTGGGAGTCCAATATTGAATCAACTATTGGAGGGACAAAGACAGAGAGCAAGAGAGAGAAAGTATCAGACAAGCTAGTGACCGCTCGGCTGTTCATGCAAGTGAATCCAGTTGTATAACCATTACATGCGTGTCAGAGTTTGTTTCTCCAAGACCTTTAACACAGCCTACTGAACATGCCAGAGCAAATCCCTGTGAATTGGCCCAGCGCTCCAACATTAATCTGAGGCAGGGGGTGACCATCCACAGTCTAAATTGAGCCCTCAGAGACCGTTCACCCAGAGAGAAAGCGTTGTTAGAGGGAGCTCTGTGGGACCGGGAAAGGTACATTTTGCTCCCCCCCCCCCAGTCCAACAGCTCCGTGCTGCTGGAGATAAGATAAGGGCTATCAGCCGCCTAGCTCTGCTGAGAGGAAGTGCTGCATTTTGATGCTAAGGGCAGCAGCAGCAGCAGTCAGCGACAGGCACAGAGACCTAAATCTGAGCTCAGGAAGGCTTCAGAGGCTGCTCTGGAGCCAATATAAGTGGAATGCCAATGGAAAATGGTCCAAAGATGCATGGCACTGATGCGGTCATCTGTGCCAAAAAAAATATACCCATTGTCTCCCAGTCCCTGTTGTGGAGATAGTTTATCACTCTGTAGTAATTCTGTTGGATTCCCAGTAAGTGGATTTTTTGCAGCTGTATTGTTCCACATTGTGTTAATCTTTGCTCTCTTTTGTTCCATCTCACCTAACAAGTCATAAATCAGCAGGGAAGCTAACATTAGCACTTGATTGGCTGTACCTCCTAGTTACAAAAACATTACTAATTTCTCCCCAGTAGTTAACATCATTGTTTCGACCTCAGTAACTTTCTTTATTTGCTGCTGTTGCTTTCAGGGGAACCAGTGATTGCTAATCATTTTCATTTGCATACCAAGATAAGTCTAATATGGTTGCTGGCTAATCCCCTCCCTCTAAGTGCTGGATAACAGACCATTTTTAGCTTTTAATCCATTAATGAAATTTGTTTGCTCATTGACTTGAATCATGACCATAATTATAGGGATGAATTTATCATTTCAAGCTATTTGAAATGATGGGTATTGTACGAGGCATTTGCATATATGAATTAATGACAGTGATGTGTCATTAATTGATATGATTTTTCACGGTCATTACGGTGCAAACCACACACTCCCAGTCACCTTAATGAGACGTGGAGAGTTAAGTTGGAATTTCGACAATATAAAAACATTTTCATGCAGGTTTCATTTCCGCTTTTTACGTTCATGCAATATACAACGATTTAGCACGTGAAGGTTCTAGGTCCATACCTTCACTTGTACTTTCAGTGATTTGCATGTAATGAAAAAGGAGCGCTTTCTCATAATTTATGTATATGGCGACCCATTACTCCAACATGAGTACATCTCACACACTCACGGAGAAGAGGCAAAGGTGCACGAGTGTAGCCATTCACATAACAGTGCCAAGACCTTCATCTGACAGCCTTAAATGCATGCAATTTTACTGGTCAGCATTTTGAAATCCTTAACCATTGTTTAGCGTCTAATGTACATATTAATTATGCATGCTGCTTGAGATGTACGATCCTTCCTGCAGCCAGCCCTTTACATCTCCTAGATTACATTTTTAGCTGCAATCAATGATTGCTCGCAGCTTTTTAACAATGAAAATGTGTAGAGGCAACACTTGGGAGGCTTGCGTGTTTGTATGTTTCAGCACATCGTCCCCTGTGTCCTGATTTAGGCAGAGACAGTACTCGCTCTGTGATTCAGAAAGATCTTTTGCCTCATGTTGTCAGCGCTGGATGCAGGAGGTTTGCAAAGCCGGCTGCCCAGTAGACGCGGATCACAAACAACAGAAGTAGTCATTGCACACAAACCACTGTCAGTTCTCATCACTCCCAAAGACCCCGAGGGCTGAGGGTGTGCATGTGAGTGAGGTGCTTACTTTGTGTTCCTCAGTCCTGATAGCCACCCTTGAGGCACCTTTCATCCAGAGATGTGCTCTCTGCTATTTTCGGCCCCTTCCATGTGTGTGAGCGCTGGAACCATCAAGAAGCACTAGATTGGAAAAACCAGAGAGTGGCATCAAATAAATCTAAGGTTCCACAAGCATTTCCCCCCCCCCCCCCCCCCCCCCCCCCCCCCACCTATTAGGGAGCTCCGACTGACCAGCCAACACAGCATCTAGTTAATAAATAGTTTCCACTGTGATGACTCCTGGGAAAGAGGCTGGGAAAACAAAACATCTCCTCCTGTTCCACAGTCTGCATTTAGATTTTTATGTCAAAACCACAGGGAGCAGGAAAATACAGTTTTTGCTGCATGCTTGATGAGAGCAACATGCGTAGTGTGGTTTAATCTTATTTCTATTTTTTTCTCCAGACTAAAGGCCATTATTTCCTCGCAAAATCAGTTCATGTTCACTAAAGCCACTATCTCATTATGCAGTCACCAGTGCTATGATTTTGTTTCCTCCCTTCTTTCCTTCTATCATCCACCCGCTGGGGTGATATTCCTGCTGAATGATTAACATTCCGAGTCCCCCCTTCATATGAGTTCAAAGCTATCAGGTGTTGCTAATGTGTTTCCAATTTCCTCCCATCCTCTTAGTGCAACCCGCTGAAAAACGGCATCAATATTATAGCGAGCGGTGCTTTCCGCCACAATGCTGCCTGTAAGCGTACAAGACAGCTTTCACATCTGATTATGACCCCTCATAAGCAGCGACCGGCGCGTCTCTCTAACTCCTGCCCTCTAAACATCGCTTAGGGCTACAGAGCCGTTCATATGGCCCCAATCTCTCCATGTCAGAGTGGCAGGAGGGTAATCGCTGGTGACAGAACTGCCCGTCTGAGTAGCTTTCTCCAGTTGTGTGTACATTTCTTTTTGTGTGTTGTACCCTGCTTGTCTGAGTGGTCAGTGTGGCAGATGCGAATATTTTTCCATCTGCTGAATAGGCCTCAGGTCTAGTGCCTCTCCTTCACTCCTTCCTCCTCATCATACTGCCCCCCCACCCCCCCACCCCCCCTTGTCGTTCACCTGAAAGAGCGAGGACGGAAATGATGAGCTTCTTGTCCCAAGGCAGCCTGCAGGGATCCTAGGATACTGTGACGGTGTCACGCTAACCCCATCTAGGCTTCTGGGAGAATCTAGCCGCTGACATGCGGACAAAGCAGCAGCCAGCCTCTTTGTTATAGGCCGGTGAGTGTCTGTGCATTTAGTGTGTGTTTGTAATCATGTCATATATGAAACATGAATGACAGAGGCGGCCAGTGTCACAGGGGAGAGGCCTCTCATTCTTCCACCTTTTGAAATCGCACGCAAACACACTGTGGAGACATGCACACTGTCCAACACACTGGCATATAGCAGCACCTTGAGGATAAGGACGCTTATCCAGTCCCTCTCCTCTATTCTGTCCAATCTTTCTGCTGCACATGCTGGTTTGGATTCACTCTGGAGCTCCCTTTATTTCAGGGCGGAATCTGTCTGTGTCACCCTTTTGAATCTCTCTTTTGGACTCTCGCAGTAGCATCGCTTAATAACTGAAGCCTGAACAAAAAGACGCTCCGTGCCTGTGTATGGCTCTTTTACACCCTTTAACTCTCACTGCAACTGAGCATGAATCTATAACCTGAATATAATTATCACCATAGGCCCTATTTGCTTGCCATTGTATAACATTGTAAAGATCAAGGAATAGGCATCAAAGACATGTATTTAACAAGTTTTCACTCCCAACCTATGCATATACAACAGCTAGGTTTTTGACCCCGTTCTGCAACATATGATTCTCAGGCGCAGTTTGAGGTCTCAGCCAAGTTACAAAAACGTAATACACAAAGTCGAGTAAAACGTTCAAAATAAGTGGCTTAAGTGAGCTACAATAAAAATGCAACATCTAGTTTTTATTTCAAAATATTGTTTGATGAAAAACTGTGAATATAAGACTCTTGGACATGAATCCACCATGAACACAGGGTTTACTTCAGTATTTGAGTTTTGGTACTACAACTACTTGGTTAGGTTTCAGGATTTTGGTTCTGGGTCAGTATTAAAATACAGTGTTTACACTGTCTACATAACTTACATGCATTCCATGACTAATGCTACACTGTACTGTAGGTATCTCACAGTGATCTCACATCACTACTGCAGAAGTCCAGACATTATTGGCTCACTTTCCAAGCTCTCGTGCACATCAAAGACAGACACGCTTCCACCCGTACTCGCCAGTCATTAATTCCACTGAACTTTAATGGCAGACGTTGTAAGCAAAGATGGAAGCTTGCTACAGCGGAATGGTATGTCTGTTGTGCTGGAACTGTGTGCATTTTTCCCTTTATTGTCATGATTAAGTCTGCATTTGGTTGTACCGTTTGCTTGTTGTCATCGGGATCCTCTGGAGTAATAAGTCTGTGGAGTTTTTCCTGGATCACAGAAATACAACAGTTTTTTTTTTCTTTCTTGCTTTTTTTCTTTAGTTGCATTTAAATATGATTTGTTTTATGTTTGAAAATGATGAACAGTTTATGGATGAAGCACTTCTTATTTATTGATCGTTGACTGGAAACCCCAGACTGGATTGGTCACTTCCTTTAGTCTTTCTTTTACCTTTTAAATATAATAACTCCTTTAAGTTGAATTCACTCACTCAAAGATACTGACTCATATTTTAACCATGACTTCAGTATTGTTGAGCTTTAAAACCTAACTGGTACCTCCTGCACTTTGTCAAACGCTTCGGGATATAACTTAAGTATCCTACATAGGTAACTGCGTCTTAAGAAGACAAAACAGATTTTGTTTCACACAGGAATTAAACCCTAATCTGCTGGATGAAAGTCCTGCATTTGTTTGGCTGACCATATATTTTTCCAAACCTCTGACCAAGCTGCTATTTTCTGATGAATGGAGTGAGAGCCAGCTGATATATTCCTGTAAAAATCCTCTATTAGAATTTATATTTGGACTGGTATCAAACTATGTCAACATCTTTACAACCACAAAAAGCATCAGCGGCATGTCCTTTAGCGCTGGTGGTACTGTAACTAAAAGGATACAGTGGCTGCCTTCAGAATTCCTCCTCATCTGCATTACAATGGCAGGATACAATGAGCAAATGTATGACCATGTCTGACAGTTTTTTCACCATGGATTCAATTCTACTCAGAGAAGAAGGACAAACAAAGAGACGAGGGTGGTGAAAACAGAGAGATAAAACAGATGGACAGAAAGGAAGAGGGATTGTGTGTGAGTGTGTGTGTGTGTGCGTGTGTGCGTGCGTGTGTGTGTGTGTGTGTGTGTGCATGTGTGTGTGTGTGTGTGTGTGTGTGTGTGTGTGTGTGTGTGTGTGTGTGTGTGTGTGTGTGTGTGTGTTTTTGTATGTGTGTAAGGGGGGGGGGGGTGGTGTTGGAAGGATGTGCTTCATTATTTTGCTGCTTGGTTTATTCTTAGCTTGTATGACAACTGCCAGGTTTACGTAAAATCAAAATTTCAAACACTAAGCTACCACACAGCCTCGGGCAAAACACGCCAAAATCCCCTTTCTCGTACTGTCTACCTCATAAATAGTTAACGTCCAAAACACTGAGACAGCCCTACAAACTTTTCTCCAAATACTCATATGCTGCTTGTCATACTGCTGTCACACTCTTTAGATGGATAAATGTAATATTAATCCTCCCTCTACCCCTCCTCTTCCTCTCATGACTGCCATGACTCTTGTTTTTTTTTTTTTTTTTTCCTCCTTGGCCCTGGTCCAACTGAGCTGTCAGAGCGAGGCCTCATCTTAGCCCCGTCCGTTGACGTGGAGCTGGTGCGAAGCATTTGTGCGTGGCATCTGCCAAACGGCGATGGCCTGTCAGGCTCCCCTCTCTGTCTGTCAGAGAGTAATTGGCACACATACAGTGCTACCAGACACATGCAGGTGGTACCTTCCCTACCCACCTCAGGACCCCCAAGGGGCCCGTTTAAGCAGTGGTCCTGTGGCGGCAGCCTGCTTGTGTATATATTATGGGCAATATCCTGCACTCCTCCACAAACTTTTAGTGCCAGAATAAAACATAATTGGCCGTCTGGAGTTGAGGCGTAATGGCATGCATTCATTTTCAGGATTGAAAAGTTTTCCTCCTGCATGGAAAAATGATCGTGCAATATATTATGTTTGTTTATTCAACAGATGGCATTTGTTCTCCAGTCTTACTAACTCTGTACCTCCTGCAGTATGCCAGACTTAAAATTCAGCAGCATATGTGGTACAGCAGGGGTGTTAGTCACGGTGCAATAGCCAAATCCCAAACAGGTTGTAAATGCAGGTCTGCCTTTCTAGTCCCTCTGTCTACATCCCCGTTGCCCTGCTAAAACCTGAGTTCCCAGTGTTCACTGATTTGCTGGAGGCTGCTCTAAGGGCCGCTTGCCTGCCAAACATGAGGCAGACCCCTGCAACATAGGGATTTTCTAATAAAGCATCCAAGAGTTACAGAGCACATACGGGTTAAAGCTCTTCCTTTCCAGTCACCGTTCTCTAACCTGGAGTCACCCAAGCAGCTCTTTATTAAAAAGAAACACCAAGTTTGAATTGGAAACTGGATTGGATTTTCTTTTGTCATTATTACTTCTTGTCACTTATGTGCTTTACCTTAAGTTAAAGACTAAAGTTACAAAGCTTTGACTGCAGTGTCTAAACCATCTATAAAAACGATATCAGATCCAGTGTTGATGGCGTTAGGCACCATTGTGGATTGTCCATTAATATATTAAAGATTTGAACTTGTGGCTGCTTAGCAGGACTTTACAGAGTATACCTAAACACAGGTATCCTCGTTTGCGGAGAGGCCCCTTCTTTTTTTGTGATGTCACTGGAAAAGCTAGTTGGGTTAATTGAGATTTTTGCTTTCAGTTTTTCTGCTGGGTCCCCCCCCCCCCCATGCCCTACACCATATACTGTACATCAATATGTATAGACATACACTAAAAATACTGTCAGTCACGCTCTTTGCTTGCCTCTTGGCAACAAAACTGAAGAAAATAACAAGACGCTTTAAAAAAGGAAACAATTAAAAGTGATACTGTAACATGAAACTATACATCATTTGTGACGTCTGCTGGTGTGGCCATGTTCTGTATTTAGCTGGAAGTCCTCTCACCACATTCCCTATGCTTTGCTAGTAGTTACAATTAGCGTGCATTGTATTTTTTAAGCCTTGCCGGGGCCCCCCCGTAATAACTCTTGGCCCCCCCTAGGGATCACGCGCTACAGTTTGGGCATCATTGCACTATCCTGAAACATAGACCCGCAGTTCACTGGATCCAAACACCACAACCCTCTTTATGTAGATCACGGCTGATGTTTTGAAGTCTTTCCTTAAAAAACTGAATGTTCATTAGCTCATCAGCTAAATAGCTAGTTATCCTACTTGCTCAGGGAGGCGAGACGGTTGTTTAAAACTGAACAGACATGACAGCAACTCTCCACTAATTATGCTCTTTCAGTTAGGATGGAACAACAGATGGCTAATTTCCCCATTAATAAAATCTTCTTCATTTATAAGCCGTTCAGTCAGAGAGACTGGTGGGGGTTATAGATTTATTAATAACTTAAAAGACTCTGGGCTTTTGAGAAAACAAGGCATGCATTGTCCGCTTCTTTTCATTTCCGGCTGCTCTCTGCTCACATCGGTTGCTTTTTCTGTGAAATGATTTGACGTCACAATTATGAATCACTATCGATTAATCGTTTTTTTTTCCCCCACGCCCATCTCAAACCACATCAAAATAGAGATTCTGACATACATGTATTATTTCAACGCTTCCCCACTTCATTTGAAACTGAAAAGACACATTAGACCACTCATGAAATCAGGAGAGACCCTGAATAATCTTTCAACATGAAATAACATATTTGATTACTCATTAGCTTCAGTAAGACAACAGTTTCTGTTCAGCAAAACATCAGTCGGATTTGAACAATTTGTCACACAGAGAATGTGACTTTGGTAGCCATGATCTGCACATCTGGATCAGCAATCAAACATGATCAGCTTTTACAGTGAGTTTTACTCTCTAAATATGGTGACATTTTAAACAGGTAAACATTTTCATGACACTATGGATTATTTCATATTTACAGTAACAGTACGTCTCAGAAAGTACATCAGTGTTGTTTTGCAAAATACTAGATGATTTTAACGTGACAATTTTAAACCACATGTGCTAAAATTTACGTTAAAATTGTCTTCAGGACAATTATGGTTTGGGGAAAGGCTATGGTCATGGTAAAATCTTCTTTAAGGTATGGTTATGTACAACAATCCAATTAGTCCAACCCAATGGAAAAATGTAGCTTAACAATAGTGTTGGATGTTAATCACGACTTGTCCAATAAAAATGGAAATGGTACTTTGTCGCCTTGCTTATATGACCATGGTGCAACATTATTGACCACAATAATAAAAAATATGCAACACAGAGAGAGACAGGAAATGCTTGTTGCCATGCACCTTGCTGCAGTATCATCATAATATTTTAAATTATATTTTTGCAGTTAGGAAATGGTATCAACCAATAAGTTTACAGTTAAGTTTTTGTATGCATTCTTATATTGTATGTATAAGTTTGACAATTTTAGGTGGCTACAAAATAAATAAATCAACTTAAGGTATAAGCAAACAGAAAAACTTGGCCTTTGTTGAAATTAGCCATGCAAATTCAGACTGATCTGACCTCACACCTCAGGCTAATATCTGACATTTTCATCACTTGGCCAAGAGCCAATACTAGAAAATGATTCACAAGTGTTCTTAAGTTTGAAAGTGTTTTATAATAACCATGAACATTCCAAAGGTTCATAGATGTTGAGTCAAAATGAGCTAAATGCATTGATTTTGGACACTGTATGACAGCTCTCCAGCTAAACTCGAAACAAGCAGCCGAAGCTTATTGATTCGTCTCAACTTTACCCTGTTGCATCCATAAACATGTTCCAGCGTGGATCATTTGAGATTCACGATATGCAGCCCGTGTTCAA
The DNA here is from genome assembly GCF_963584025.1 of Labrus mixtus. Taxonomy (NCBI): domain Eukaryota; kingdom Metazoa; phylum Chordata; class Actinopteri; order Labriformes; family Labridae; genus Labrus; species Labrus mixtus. The sequence continues at coordinate 14,728,062 of NC_083629.1, forward strand.
ATTGCTCTCTTTTTATGGATTACTGTATGTGCAGACCAACTCCTGAGGAGAAACATTAAAACTATTCAGCCCATGTGCTGTGTGAAGAGTAAATCTCTCATTAGTATGTAAACAGGACTGTAGTGGGTCAAAACAACAAGACCCGATGGACTTCCACTCAGAATAATACGGCCTCGAGTCTTCCCACTGACAGACATTCAGAGCCTAGGAGCTGTGTGAGCCAGACCACCAGCCTCCCTGCTGACTCCAGTCGGCAATCAACAGCATTTTGAGGCCACTGAGAGGTCAATACATGATCCAGACACTTATCAACCGTCTCCCAGTAGCCTCCAGACCGTTAACATCTCCTTAAGTAAATTGTGAGTGCGAGTCACCCAGTGTTCTTCCACCCTGACACTTCGCTGACCTCGGCAGGCATCGCTGATTTTCCCTCTTCCCCGGGGTTCTTTCCCCCCCATCGCTCTCTTTCTCTTCCTGCCTCACAATCAGACGTTGGCTGATTGTACTTGCTATGTATTTTATCATGAATTCCACATCTCCTTTTGTCAAAAACAAGGCTCAGGAATTTGCGCTCAACCCTGTATTCCCCTTTCTGTCTTACCTCTTCATTCTTCTTTACCCTGTTTCTCTATTTTTGTATGAAGTATTCATCCAAATACAGAAGCCTGTTTCCTATCTTGAAGTTCTATCTATTCTGGGCTAAGTGTATAGTGAGGCAAGGTTTGCTTTGACTCCCTTTCGTCGCCATAGCTCTACATAACACTACAAATGTGCTCTAAGGGGCACACAAATATGAAAGCTTCCTGATGTGGAACACATCGGCGGACTGGTGGAAATGGCAGCACCACCAGCCCCCTCACCCCCACCAATGTTATTTCCATTTTCTTCGACAAGGGAGATGGCTTTTGTACTGGCGTATGGTATAGTGCACCATAGTGGAACTAAAAGACTGAATCAAGTGGTCTGATCCAAGTCTCCCTAGGGGTTCAACGCTACAGAGACGTGAGATTATAGACTTACAATTCCTGTCCTTCACAGGACCCCACTGTGACATTATCCGACACATTCCCACAATGCAAAAAAAGGACCAGAAACCATTGGATATTTGTGATGGTGGAGAAAAGATGCAGGAACCTATAAGACATGCTCCATATTAAATCAAAGCACATTGACTATATATTGAAAATGTTGTATACATGAGAAGAATGGGGGAAAGGAAGATAACATTCTGCGAGGGGAAGAATCCCATCATCCACAGGAGTGCTTTCCAGTATGTGACTGTCTGGCATTCAAAATTGATGCCAGTCTGTTTTTACTCGGCTTTTCTGTGAATCTGCAGGTGCTGTAGCAACGGCGCCTTTTAATATTTCATGCCCCTCCAACTTTATTCGCCGGCCAATGATTCCAAGATATCGATTCATTTCACCAATCAAAACACTATGTCGTTGCCCTCACAAGCCGTGGCTCCGGCTCCTGATATGCTCCCCTCGTTTTTCTGCTTGATTAATCAATAAATGCCCCTGCAATTTTGCCCAATTAGTTTCACACTCTTCCCATCGATTAAATGGGGAGGAAAAACATATTCCATTTTGATGCACATCAGAGGGAACTCAGACACCTCATCAGGTGGTATTGATCACAGCCAGCCGCCCTCACAGAGCTGTATGCCAATGACCTCCATCATTAGGCCCCACGGCTGCTGGCTTATGCACTCCTGACAAGTGCTGCTGCCATCAACCCCCACCAGCACCTACAACCGCCCCCCTTCATCATCTCACTTGTTTTCCTCTCCCCCTTTTCTGCCCTCTCTCTCTCTCTCTCTCTCTCTCTCTCTCTCCCTACTTTGCTTCTTCACCTATGTCCATTCCTCTGCCCTCTCCTCCCTCCTTTCCTCCCCTCTTGTTTCCCTTTCTTTTCTGCTCCTTATTCATTCTCCCCCGTAATCAGATCATGGAGAACCCCCTGCTGGTGTTAATGGAGGTGAGAATCAGCTCTGGGTGTCAGGATGCATCTCATCTCTCAGGTGCTCGGCTGCCAGTAATGAGGACGGGCACTGTCAAAACCCTGCTCCCTGCTGTGCCAGACGCACATGAGGGCATAATAAGCAGGGTGTATAAATAAAGGAAAAAGAAGACAAAAATTGTTGAACTCCTGTGTTGTTCCCACCTGTTATAGCATGACCTGAGCCTTCTTGCATGCAGTCGTGTTGTCTGATACCTCACAGCCTCCATATAGACCCCAGAGTGTGATATAATTAAGTGTAAAGTGCAACATGCATTTCAGTGCAAATATGGTCTCACATGTCCAGTGGTGATTATTAATCAATGATGAGAACTGTGTTCAACAAGGTCCATGAAGATTGTCAAGTGCTCTTTGAGAGATACATCTCAGAAATCAAGATGCTTTCCATAGCAGTTAATGTGGTGCATTTTGAAACGCAGACTCATTTACTGTTAGATGTTTTATACTCCATTTATTTAGGGGTTTTACAGATACCTTGAAGTCTGTATGAGGCTCAGCCAAATGGCAAAATTATTTGAAGACCCAGGGACAAAATGATGATGATAGTAAATTAGTTTACAGAAAAAAAAGCATGGAAGGCCCAAACAGCAAAAGTTCAAAGGATAATAATACAGAACAGCAGACTAGACTTAAGATTGGAGAGGAGAAGCTGCAGACAGATAATTGGGATGTAGGGAAAAAATAATAACAAAGACTGTTGACATAATCTATTATTTAAAACTAACAAGATTAATAAGAACTGATTGACTGATTGGGGTAAAAGTATGAATGTAGAGTTTAAAACCAATGCTGAATGTGATTATTTCATCAAATTCCACAAAAATTTAACCTCATACTTTGCTTAAATGTAACTTTTAAGGCAACATTTGGGCCTTTTGTTTCTGGTACCAAATTTCTTGGAAATGTATTTACGTGCCTATGTCAAGCTAAAAATAATTATTGCATTCATAGTAATTTTGCTGCCTGTACAGTCAACTACTTTCAGGTTGTTATTTCTTATAAATGCAGTTGTGAATCTTTAATGGACATAAATGACATTATCATTCAGCACTGAAGCCAGCAGAAGCTCAGGCTGTTGGAACTTATATTTGGAACCAGAGGGTTCGCAAGTTCAAGTCTTGTTATGGACTTAAGTATAAAAATTGGTCTGGTTGCTAGGGAAGAAGATAGGTCACTTCCCCAGTACTTTAAAGGTGCCCTTGAGCAAGGGACTGAACCCCCAACAGCTTGGGAGCACCCCTTGTGTGCAGCCCCCTCACTCTGACATCTCATTGTTTCAAGCCTGTGTTTGTGAGTAGCATGTCTCTCAATAACATACATATACACGAGTATACACCTGGATTTCCCCTAAAGAATGGATGAAGTATATAAAATCAAATCAAATATTGGCAGTTATCTGGTAGATCACAGGGGAGCCAGATTTGACTCCTGTGGATTTACAACTTCAAGCATACTGATAAAGAAGCACAGTTCAAACAACACTCTGTTACTTTACAGATCATTTTGATTGTCTTTATTTCCTGATTCATAGAGTAAAAAATGCATTTTTCACACTCAAAAACCACCCATGGTATGGACAGATAACTATCACTTATTGGTCTTTTCTTTGCTGTTTGTTGGCTCTTTAATGGATCTTCTTAAGAAAAAATTATGAGTGAATCAGTATTAGATTGTTCCATAAGACACAACTGTGTGTGTGTGTGTGTGTGTGTGTGTGTGTGTGTGTGTGTGTGTGTGTGTGTGTGTGTGTGTGTGTGTGTGTGTGTGTGTTACTCTTCCCCGAGGTGTTCCAAATGAATGGAACATTTGCTTCACTTTAATGTAAATAGAGAAAAAAGTTGACATGAGCTTTCAAAATGAATATTGTTAAGAAAGTTAAAGATGGGCCTATCATGCTACTTTAATAGAGACACTGATATAATTATTTCTAAACCGACATAAAAGGTCTACTTAGCACCTTCATTAAATTAAGGTCACACTTACCAAGGATAACTTTTAATAATTATTATTTGATAAATACTTAAAGCATCTTATCATGAAATAAGACATAACTCATGGTGAACAGTTTGTATTTTTTGGTACCTCTGGTGACCTTTGTGGGACCTCCAATGAGTTGTTGTAAATTGAAGCTTTCCACTTTTAGTTCTTCTCAGTTTAACTGGTAGACAGTGATGAATACACTTAATAAGTTGACCTCTTAGCCAGACCCTAAAGCGAATCATGGATTATCATGAATTACATTATTATGACACTTCAGTATTTATAACAGATATGTGTGGTGAGATAGATTTAAAATAGACCAAAGTGTCTCACTTCATTGCTTTTTGCAGAGATGTAGTACTGAATGATTATGTGGTGTCATCCAAATGGGTTCACCTTGTGGTCCCAAAGAACTCTATCTTCCTGCGATAATGAGCAAAGTACAAAAATAGTGATTCCATGTGGCCACGTACTGTAGATATTCTGCCAGCTCCATTGTGTCAGAGAAGAACTAACACGATAAAACTGATGCGGTTTTGAGCAACTTGAGAAGAACAAGAAACTTCACAGACTCGTTTTGGGGAGCTCTGAGACTTTTTTGAACTGGCTAGAAAGGAGAATAATATGTGACTTTTACATAAGATGGTCACACAAAAAAAGGCAGCAAAGTAATTGGAAAAAAAAGTTTCTGTCATCAAAAGTTTTGCTCCCTGCCTATTCACCAATTAGTCTAGAGTAAAAAGAGTAACTATACTGACCCTACTGTCTTTTTAAAGGGACAGTTGTGAAATACACAGAAATGAAAACATCATCAGCATAGAGGTTTACTAATCAGCAGAGATCAAATCCAGAGGTTAATGACATATATCCTTAACCCGGAAATGGACTCCTGTTGAATAACAACTTGAAGCATACTGATGATGAAGTAAAGTATACCAGCAACATTATCACTGACTTTTTTACAATCTAAGAAATAAAGAAGCATAAAGTTTGAGCAGAATTATGCCTCAATGTAAGGGCAGACCACGACAGCCCACTCTCTCTTCTCCATTGCTCTCTCCTGTACTCGCCCTTTAGCAGCAGTCAGGCAGTGAGCGATCATGTGTTTTCAGGAAGCAGCTTCAGAGGGAGGCCTGAAGGGAAGAGCAGGAATATTTGCAGTTATATAGTTTAACAAATGAGCTCACTCTTGCTGGTTTGCCCGAGCTTGAACTGAAAGCTACTTACTTTTGCAACAGAAGACAGCTCTGACATTTTTTTAAGGCTTTTATGATTCTTATATTCCTATAAGCAGTGCTCGTTTTTTATGTTGTGCTCTGTAATTACAAGTAAATGTGCCTCTCTGTCTAAATAAATGTCTTTACCATGTGGAAAAACATAGCCAGGAGCAGCATTGGTCAATACAGACAGACAGATCAATAAGTGAATGGTAGGTTCATTATTCAGCTAATGCTTGTTGGTTTTACATGCAAGACTGAAAGCGCAGGAACATAAAAGTTGTATAACCCATAACACTAGTTGTGTCTATGTGTAATTTGCACAACTCTCATTATACTTGTAGGAGAAATTAACCACAAAAGCAATGGACCATGAATTTCAAATGTTGTATAAGTAAGTGGGTAAGACTCCAGGTCCTCCATGTAAAACCTATAGATAAAAGATAAGTCATGATGTCATAGATCAAAAGCCACTGACTATATCCAAGTGTATTTGTGTTATTTCTGTCATGGATTTTTGACCTATTGCTGTAAAATCATACTAAGCTTTAAGCTTGTTGATGTGTGAACACTTTCAACAAAAAGCTTCTCGAGACCTCTTTAGTTTGCATTGCTACTACCTTTTGATGGGATCTCCATAAATTATGCATGGGCTGAGCATTAGGGCTGAATTTAAACCCCAGTGTTATACACCAGCGCCTGAAGATATCTGAACACACAATCAATAATTCTCCATCAGCAGGGGAGGCTTCCGAGAGGCCCACACAGTCTTCTTTGAAGCCCCCTGACAAGTTAAACCCGGTCCAGTTTCTTTTCTACTAATGGCCACCCTTTTAGGAGAAAATGACATGTGCTGTGTTGAAGTCTTATTCTTATGTGGCTGAATTGTGATGTAGGGACAACTTAAGGCTAGAGTGTAACAGAAACAAAAACAAAGAATAAGAAATAAAAGAGAGGGGATCCCCTTTGAAAACGGCTTCAGCTCAATAATGTTAGAAACAAAATCCATTTCAGCTCTGCACAGTTTTTAAAGGATAACAGTAAGAGTCCATATGAATTCACTTAAAATCCTTGAGGGTTTCAATCACGAGGTCTTCTTCTTCTTCACCTTTTTTTTTCTCTTTCTTTGGAATTGTTCCCGTTAGCGATATTCAGCGAAAGCAGCCAGAGTTAGAGATTTAGAACATTTGTGCTAATGAAGCAAGCCTCCTTCTTTTTAATTCCTCGAACAAGCCATCGATCAATTAGCAACACAGCTCGGTTTGCATCCCTCTGTGTCTCATTTAGACCTCGCTTTGATTGATACACTGATTCTACCTACAACAAAAAGCCATTCCCATGAGAAGTGAGCCAAAGACTTGCAACATTGCCTAGAAACATGAAAAGGATTTTTTTTTCTCCCCTTTTTTTTTTTTTTTTAGTGTCTCTCTATGTCAATCCGTCTGTCTCGGTTGCCTTCTCTCCAGACTTAAGGTAGTTGTCACATCTGGGGGGAGAACGGTTACTCATGTGGTGCAACTTGGAGGCAATCTATTCGACGGCTGCTTGATAGACACAGAGCTAGAAGCATGAAGATTTGTTTCTCTTTCTTCCATGTCCAACTTGAAACTGCCAGTGTGTGAGGGAGATAGACGGTGTACATGAACATGTATCTGTGAGGGAACTACAGAAGAGTCTTTCTATTCAACCACAACACAAAAGTCTGCTTTACAGGAAGAAATGTACCAAACACTGTGCAAGGGTTTACCTGGAACCTGTTGGACAAAAATCAATGAATTAATCCGAAAGACTAGAAGGAAACTGTGAGGGTCCAAAAACAAATCTACAAACCACCTATTGTGGCCTTTAATGTATCCTTACTTAAATGAACAAACTGGGAAGCATTAATAACACCGTTATCTAAAAGACTGGTCAGCGCCTTGAACATTTTTCCAGAGGATTTTTTTCTTTGGCCAGACAATGTGGCCAGACAATGTCATACCTGTATGATGCAAGAATTTGACAGAACACTCAAGAAGCATGACAAAGTCCCCTTTGGAGACCTTTGAGCACCTCTGTTGCAAAAATAGTGTAAGCATCAGGGACAGCTCACCGGATGAAGCAATTGGTGCTCTCTGGATTGGAACCTCCACTCTGTCAGTTGCTGGGCAGAGTATATTTACTTGTACATGTGTGTGGTGTCAGAGATTAGCAGATTACGAACAGAAGAAGTGTGACTTAAAATGTTCTTTCCGGTGTGTCAAAAGCTTTTAATGATGATGAATTGACTCTCAACTTGTGTCAGTTTACGTTCAAGCTATTCCATGGATTTGTTTCGCTATACCGAGAAAGCGAGGAGATTGTTTGGGAGATTTCTGTGGGGTAGGTTAAAATTCATGCCCTGTCTTGTCCTGTTGTGTCCTCTTCCTCTGGATTCACATTTCAGCCGTGCATCTAAACAGTATTGACCATGAGGGAACCCGCTGACAAACATACAATGAATTGCGGTCAAGAGGAATAGGTTGTGAGTCTGGGTTGCTCCCTCTTAACAACGATCGCCACGGAGACCGTGAAGTGAAACAGTGAAGTAACTGTCAGCCGAGACAGTGGAGCGAGAAGGGAGGCAGGAAGAAAGAGAGAGAGAGAGAGAGAGAGAGAGAGAGAGAGAGAGAGCGAGAGGGAAAGAGGAGTATATAAACAGACTCGCTGTAACAAGTTTGTTTTTTCAAGGTGTCAGGTTCCATAGCCAAGTTTACGGTTTATCTGTGAGGTCTATCCTGTTTGGTTTGGCATGTGCCCGGGCTGCTGCAATAAATTTCACTGAATGCTATGAACCGTTAATTAGGCTGGCAAATGGAGCTTGTAATTTGGCAGAAGCAAAACCCACAGCACTTTGAATTGCAGATACACTGCCACAGAGGCTGAAAGAAGCTGCAACTGCTCTGATTGAAGTTTCTGTCTGTGTGTGTGTGTGTGTGTGTGTGTGTGTGTGTGTGTGTGTGTGTGTGTGTGTGTGTGTGTGTGTGTGTGTGTGTGTGTGTGTGTGTGTGTGTTGTGACTGTGCATACCTATGTGTTCATGCTAAATGCTTGTAGATGCGTCGTGTATTTGTGGAAGTGTGTGTGCGGTTGTCTTTGTAGGATCTGAAAGCTTCCTGGCAGCTGCTAATCTTCCACCAAAAGGGAGACTGAGGCTTTTCACTTTGGCACACCCCTCTTTTCACTGTCTGTCTCAAATTGGATGGATGTGAAATGGGCTCTTTCATGCTGAGCGGGTCGCTCAAAATGGTGAGACAATCGAGCGCGGCAGAGCATTGAAACAACTTGGAGGAGCTGCGATTTACTTTCATCTACATAAAATCACAGGGCTATTTGATCACCGGGCGAACTCGCAGCCTCTGTCTGAATGAAACCTGGCCGAGAGGTTTCATCAGACGTCGGATAAGTGCTGCGGACTGTATGGAAAAAAATAAATAAGAGAGGAGTGAGGTGCATAGAGAGAAAGGTGAAAATAGATGCATGTAAGTACAGCCTTAGCACTCTGCCCATCGCTATGGCCTTTGGATACATTCTGAATACAATGAAGAGGTTAGCAAGGTGCGGTGTGCTGCTAGGAGCCCAGGAAGATGTGGAAGACATACACACACACACACACACACTTGCACATACATGAAGAGTCAGTGTGCCATGGGAATCCACAGCAGAACTACAGGATCAATTACTGGCTGGTTGCTGGAGGGGTCATGCTGCATCGGGCGTCCAGGGAAGGAGTTCGATCAATGCCGACTGCAGGGGTGTCCAACATACCAAACACATACTACTATATGTACATGGTGGGAGCAGTACTTGCCACTCATACACCTTCCTACCCCCCTGTATGTGATTTTTTTTTTTTTTTTTTGCAACAAGCCCCCTGCAAAGTAAAGATAACAAGATGACCACTGGTACAACACATAGCCCTGTGAAAAGTGTACATGTGTAAAAGTAAGATACAGGTCAAAGATTAGGCTCACTGCCCACTGAGTCCCAACACCCACACAATATCTCCAGGTGCTTAACCCCACACTAATTATGATATGATGGTAACTCTCCAAAGAGCCAGATTCTGAAGGCATGCTCTGTGAAGGTGGTTAGAACACCAACCATGAACTTGCACAAAGAAAAGTGATAGTTGTAAAAACGTATTGATTTCAAAGAGCAGACACTTTTCCTTTTAGCCACAATATGGGTGTTAAATCTGTCAGCCAGTTAATCTGCCATTTGGGTCCAGATCGAAGTGTATCTTCATGTTTGTAAAAGCAGTCATGTTCCTCAGAGGATGAGCCCTAATGATTTTGGTGATACCCTTCCTTCTTCTTTTTCTAACTTCAACATGAGAGAGTTACATTTTTGTTTTTGTTGTAAGAAAAATATCTTGACAACATTTGAATGAATGGCCATGACATTTCTTTGAGATATTCCTTTGTGCCCAGCAGACAAATCTTTTATGTCTTTGGTGATGGTCTAGGGTTTTTATGACCTGATATAGCTTTATCTCTGACTGTTACCCACCATCATGTTGACATTAGTAGTTCAGACTGAACTTTCCAACCAACGGCTGAATGGATAACCATGAGATTACATTTTTAATGAACTTTTGTGATCCCCTAATATTTTATCTGGGTACATCTTTGGGGTCAAAACTTCAGCATGTCCAGTGCTTTGGCTTTCTTTATATTTAGCAGTTTGTGTTTCTTTAACATATAGCCTAACATAGCTGCTGGAATGGCTGTACTCTCTCTCTGTCTTTTAAATATAAACATGGTGCAGGATGTGTTCAAGAGTTCAGCAGCTGAAAAATCAAGAAAGGATCTTACTTCATTATTGTTTCACATAGCATACCGACATGAAGCAGATGAAAAACAGTGTGATATTGTTCTCAGTAGAATCAGGAATGTAGTGAACCCCAATTTGAAACAACAGTGACTAAATCTTACTTGCCACAGAGGCAACAAGTCTTAGAAATCAAAACATCTTGGTGAAAGGCAACAGGACCCTTAGACTTTCCGAATCTGTAGCACAGTTTTTTTTGTAAACCTCTGTTGTTAGTCCCCTCTGGAATCACATGTGGCGCCTATAAGACAACACCTGACAAAGTGGAAAATAAAAGCAAGAAAATGATTGAGAAGGCCAGGAAAGCCAGCCCCTCAGCAGTAATTTGATAGAGAGCACATCCCCGCAGATTGATAGGCATGATTCTGGGGACTGGAGAGGCGTGCAGGGAGAGTGCTGTTATCACATATTGGACCCTGTAACACTTCAAGGCCCCTGCACCTCTAATGAGGTGGAGCTGAGCTGGAAAGATTGAAGATAAAGGCTGAGAGAGGAGAAACATTTAAATAAGTCAGACAAAGGCGCAAGTCAGTGACTTTGTATTTTACATGGTCTCAATCGAGTGAAGTTTACAGAAGTGGTTACGATTTTTTGTGTTTATTTTTATGTATTACGCATAACAATAGATCTGCACCAGAATTCTGTTGAATGAGATTTGCCTATATGTCCTTTTTACTTCCATTTTGCAACACATCAAGCCATGTGTAAACATAACCAGAAATACAAATGCCTGTCAAGAGATATATATGGCATCCAACAACACCTTGTGCAAAAGGAACAGTAAAGTTATACTTGTCTTTGCCTTAAAAAAACAATCTGAATCTCTAGAAACAAGCTAAGGGGAGCTCAGCTCGTTGTTCTATCTGCAGCTTGTCTGCCAAACACTGTTGAAGTGACACATCTTAACCTTAAACTACTACTGTATGTTCAACTTTTTTTTACTGATTTTTCACTTCAGACCTGTATGTTTTGATTAAAGGTAGACCTCTGTGGATAATTCTGGAGCTTTTAAAAACCTTGTGAAAGATGAACAGCAAAGGAATCCTTACCTTAAATCTTAGGAACTACAAACAAGCTAGCAGCAGCTCAGCGCTCAGCCCCCTCTGAGGACTATCTCGCAAGACAGTGTCAAAAAACAACACTCTTCATGGTGATTCTGCTTCATTCATTGGTAGTCACCAGATTGGTTTGGTTTTAGAAAACAATAAACATTGAAGGATTATTTGGCACTGGGTATTTAAGTTTAATGCGTGCCATAATTGTATCTAACATTGCTCTCTCTTTGGTGATCTTCTAAAACAACAGTGAAAAAATTCTGATGACAAAATGTAATTTGAACACATGGTTCTCTTCTGATGGTTCCATTGGTTAACTTCTATGGGGAATGGTAAATGGTAAATGGTAAATGGTAAATGGACTTGAGCTTGTATAGCACTTTTCTAGACTTATGACTACTCAAAGCACTTTAACACCGCATGTCACACCTTCCCATTCACACACTGATGATCAGAAGTAACTAATCCCATTCATAAAGTACACATACATCACATTATACATACACACATGTATTAACATACATAACACTGGATGTTACGTTGCTGACCAAGCAGCGGGACCACAGCCGCCCCTGGAAGTCCTATATATTGCCATTGTTAATGATATTTAATAATAAAAAAGTTTGATGACAAAAAAAACACATATCATTTCATTGATCTGAATACAGGCTGCCCTCCTCTGTAGCATTTATTACAGATTTGATCCTTGAATGTATGAAGACTGTGCTATAATTCCTTTCAAACTCTAGAGCTCCCCTTCCTCACATTATTCCATACCATCACCTTTCCTATGGGATGTCCTTGTCATTTCTCATCCTTCCCACTTCCTCTGTTTTAAATGGCCTCCATTCACTTTTCTTTAATTGGAGAGTGCGAGTTTTGTCACCATCTCATTAATGTCCAAGTCTCGGCACGCTCAGGCAGTTCTGCTCCGATGGGCACATCTGTCCATGCTCATCCATGCAGCCACAAAGGTGTCAGACGCAGAAAGACACACACACACACACACACACACACACACACACACATTCACCCGTATGCACATGCAAGGTATTGTCACTTTGGCTATTAAAAGCAAAGCTGGGCCGATTATGATCCCATTCAGAGAGAGAATAGCTCTCTGGAGGTGAATGATGGCACATCGTATGGCACTGGGTGGAGTGGGAGCTTCTGCGGAGATGGAGGGAAAAGAGAATTGACTAAAGGAGATGGAAAAAGGTGTGAGGGCATAGAAAGATGTGAGAAGAGGAATGCAATAGAACAGGTAATGAATGGTGATGGTGTCTATGTGTCCTGACTCACCAATCAGAATAGAGTGAAAGGGGCACTACACTCTGGGCTCAGTGTAGAAAGAGGAGACCATTTCTGAAATACAACAAATACAAAAAGAGCCAGGATTAAAATTACAATCAAAAATGTAGTCCACCTTTATTATTTTATCACTTTTATGAAGTAGAAAGTTAACCTGAGTATATATAGTGGGGTTATAATTGGGAAGGGAAGGACTCCTGAGTCCTGAAAAATAGCTTGTTTCTTTGTTTTTATAGTGCCATGCTCAATGACATTATTTATCTTAGCGGCAACTTCTATGACAAAATACCAGCTTGAATTTGTGTTGTTTCTTTTTTCATGTTTACCTAAGATGCAGGAACAAAGCGGTGAGATCACATCTGGCGGTTTAACTCGAGGCCTGGTCAGCTCTGTTTTGTTTTTATCGCCGTTCCTCCCACACCTAAGAATGTTGAAGCTCAATTTGAAATCTAAAAATATATTTTGGTTCACCATAACCTTTCAATTATCAACTCCGTTTATCACTTGAGACTCAGATAAAGTATATCCCAACATATATCTAATGAAACAAAAGATCGATATGAATGTGGGCCTACCGTAACTAAAAAATTATCCAAATTAAGTATTTCCCAATATATATGTTTTGTCATAAACCAAAAGAGTCATTCGAAAAAAACTACTAACAACTGTAAAGTGTTGGAAAATTCAAAAATCTTATTTCAAGTTGTTAATGACCTCATGTTATCCATATTCATTACTTTCACTCTCCACCAGGGGGCTACAGTTCACACTTTGAATTTCTGGTACGGGGCATTTGAAGCGTGGATAGATGTGCAAGATTAAAAAATATATATACAATGAAATCTTAACTAGTCTATTTTGCAGTTATAACATGTTTATGTTTTATAATTCACTTGGTTTAAACATTTTAAAGAATGCATAGGTTTACCTTGTAGATCTGTTTTGGTCTCCACCAATTCCTGAGAGGAATATCTGGCAGCTGAATACCTGACTATGTACACAGGCTCCTCCATAACTTTGTCTGACTACTTTATGATGTTGGACAAATAGAACGCTGTGACTTTATCATCACTTATCTCCCCAAAACAGCTGCCCATCTCAAATGAAACAGTTAGAGATACAATATGTAGAATTGTGTTAGAATCTTTACATTCAAATATCTAAATTAATGAAAAATTGACTAAACCTATGTTATATATAAATATACTTTAAGTACAACATTGCCTAAAATATTTCCAACAGTTACCAAAGCCGGAGAAATCCTCAATTTTTTAGTTGTAACGGGATGTGTCTTGTTGTGGCGGCAGCCATAATAGAGCCGCCATGACAGACACTAAAGGTTTATCGTTGCCAAGGAAACACCGGATGTTATGTCAAAAACCGCTGCATAAGGAAGCAGGAACTGCTCCTGAAAGCTGCCGTTCTGTTTCTGTATGTGCTGCTGCAATAAAAACGTCATGAACTCCCATGATTCCCCGTCAGCATCGACGTCATCCCTTTGTTATTGTTTTGATTGAGAGCCCCCTGGTGGCAGTAAACCAAAGCAGTAAAGATGCAGGCGACTGAACATAAACAAAGGGTTGAAAGACACTTTATAAAACTTCAGTTGGGTGAAATTGGCTGTAGATTTGAAACAATGGAAACCTATCATGAGCATTTACTCATTGTTCAAATGACGATTGAGTAGTAAAGTTTTAAACAGACATATAGCTTGGTACAGACTTCCAGTAATATAAAAGGCTGCATCCTAAATAGTTTAGTCTGGATCTGCATTTAGAGCATACTATCAGTCTAATATAATGATTACTTAATTTATGGTAATGTCAAAGTGGTCCCCTTGTGTTCCCCTTTAAAATATGATCGTGTCAGGCGTACATCTACTTCTGTCGAGCTATTACATCGTAAAAAAAAAATCATATCATAGACTTGAAGAATAGAATGTAAAATATCCGTCTTTGGCAGACACTTACATCACCTACAATGATACCATCCTTTATTGATCACTTAAAAACAAGTGGCCCAGTGAAATGCATTCATGCTCATAAACGTCAACGTTTTTCAGCGAGCCTCATACTTGTTTCACACGCTGCAGAGCAGAGAATTCACATATTAAAACCGCCCTTCAAGACTTTGGGACAGCACATGTAATAAAGGATCCAAATAAAGCATTCCTGGTGGAAATCACAAGCATCCAAAGAGAGAGAGAGAGAGAAAGGTAGAAAGCAACTTTGAACATGTCAGCTGTTTTTTTTTTCTGGGCTGTCTCCGAAGAGAGGTTTATGTAAGTGGTTTATTGCATGCCTGCATCATGGGGGGGACAAAGAAGGGGAGACGCAGGGCATTTATGAGATTAGCACAAAGTAAACTTCTTCTTCGAGTGATTCCCCCTGTAGAAGACATCAGCAGTCAGCAAGACGGAGAGAATAGGATTGAAACAGGGTGGGGCGGCGAGTTCACAACCAGTTCAGGTATTAGGAAAAATTGCAACATCCAGAGCACGGCCCAGGGATATGGTCTGAAGGTATTAAATGTTTTCAGGGAAAATGAGGAGAAAGAGCAGGAGAAGGACACAATTGTCTCGTGTCTCCATTACTGTAAGTGCATGGAGACGCTGGAGGCAGAGCAGGTGACAGCAGTGTCACATGTATGACTGTCATGCATGATGTTGGCACCTGTTCATTGACCTGCAGTACAAGAGGAAGGTTATGCTGGCAGGGGTTTTCAAGGGTACAGGGGGGAATTAAAGTAAAAGACATAATTCAGAAACCAATGCACAGTTTGGCTCCAGGCATCTTGGGAACATGTTGCATGAATGCTAGATTTTACACAAACAGTGATGGAGCCTGTTGCTTACAGACCTTCATCTTACCACCTCACTCTCTTTTGTTTTCCCCAGTCTTCATTTATTTTATTTTATACATTCCTACCACGACAAAGAAGTGAAGTTCTTACATTTTTTATTGTTTCCTGTCACCTGCTTCCTTTGACAATAGATGACTAGATTGAAAAGGCAGACTTGATGACAGGGAAGTGACAAGTGAATAAGGAAGGAGGTGAGCAATCGAAACAAAAGCTTGCAGTCATTGCCTGTCACTCACACAGCCGTCATATACAGATATAAGTTTTAACGTAAACCTTTGAAAGTTATATTCTTCTGGACATCACACAGTCTGCATATGCAACATGCTCATTTCACAGACTTTTATACAGTCTGTAGTCAAATGTTGCCAAAGCATTAGCATACTTATCTCATAGCAGATAATAGCTTGTGCTAAGTCTAAATGTAAACTGGTAGGGTAATGTTGGAATTCAAACCTGTGGACAGAAGAAATGGCGTGATAGAGGCGTTTACAACACAGAGGCTTGTGTAGTTTCAATTTCCTGGAAAATAAATGATCACGCCAACATGGCTTTAAAGTACAGCCAATGAGGAAGTGCCTTGAGCATGCTTTCTGTCTAATGACCAGCAGGGAGTGACTCCAAATGAGTCCTATTCCATGACCTTTACTTCTCAGTTAATTGATTACCTCATTTTGCTTAGAAGTTTATGGTTTTGATTTCTAGTGTCAAGTCTTCATCGCGTCACCATGATGTTCAACAATGCTCCTATGCAGAGTAAAATACAAACATCAGTGTGTTTAAGGGTGTGGCTACCTGTGATTGACAAGTCAGCAGTGACCTCTCAACCGTCACGTCTGTCTCAAGAATTAGAACGGCCAGAGTTATAAATACAAGACTAAAGGTAAAGGGTATTCCTCCGATCTATGGGGTGATGTCACCATAGACTCATCGACTTAAAATATACTATCTATGTCAGGAGCATGGCACCTGAAGTCCCCAAAAACTTTTTGATGTGCAAAACTTTTTTATGTGCAAGTAATTTTGTTGTTATTGTATTTGGGCGACAAGTTATGTTGCGAGCGGGACATAATAACTTCTGCGCATGAGATAATTACATTGTGCAAACAAGTTAATAACTATTGCACACAAAATTGGGCCTTCAGGGTCTCCATGGATTATAAAAGAATGAAATCAAGAAGGAATAATAAAAGAAATCTTAGCAGCTCTAGTTTGCATTCTGTCTATGTGGGGCTGACATTTTACTTCTGCTGAGAATGTTGAAGTCTCTCTTCACAGTGACCTTTTGTCTGTACCCTTGCAGTGTGCAAGAACACATCGACCCTTTTACACCAATCCATAAAATCAAAGTTGGCCACAAAAGTCGGAATCCGTTTTCCCTGAATTGTTTTTTGGGGGGGCGAAAGGCGAGGAAGCGTATCAGCGTAACAAACATGTGACCCGGTGATAAAGTATCAGGTGGGAAGTGGCACTACATCACTCAGAGGGGAGACAAACCCAATCTGCCACTTCAGGTCTGCTGCTCTGAGGGAGGAAGGGAGGGAGGGCGGACAAACACACCCGGGGAAGAAGTCGTAGCCTCTGCAGGCTCAGTCGCCGGTTAGCCGTGCATGGCAACAGCTGGGCACTTTGATTAATTTGTCCGAAGGCAGTGATTTATTCGTTTGTAAGGGACCCGCGTGAACTCGGCAATGGCTTTTACACGGTGTGCATACAAAGGCAACATGCATTCCCACTCGGACTCACTTAATATTTATATATAAGTTATTTCTCTCTTTCCCTCTCCTCTCTTTCCGTTGCATTAATCAGTTTTGACAGCTACCAAGAGGAGTGGGTTTAATGTGAATTTTTATCATGATTAATTTTGTTTGAAGGAGGTATCGCTGATACATTTTAATAGGGTATCTGGTTTGATTTTTTCTTTTACATTGACTCAAGGGTTGCTTTAACCCAGCCCCAAAAATAAATTAAACTCTGTCCAAAGCCGTACAAAAAAAAAACTGACAAATGTCTTATTTCGTTTTTTTTGCATTCCCATAAATTTTTTAATGTTAGGGGATAATCCCAGCAGTTTAGAAGATCACATTTCGGCTCTAGGGGACAACAAACTCGTCTCTATAGATTTGTAGGACCATTCTGAGGGATTAGTCTTTTACCTAGCTGGTGCAAGAGTTGCACAATATTTCTTTTCAGTGAGGACTCTTTATACTCCACCTTTCAGAAGCGATGCAAAAGATCAAACATAGCACCCATTAACCCTAAAAACGAATCCTTTTTTTTTGAAAAAATCTACCCTGAAAGGAAATGAACAGAAGGTGTTTGGACACTGTCACTGCTGCAGCACCATCTATAGACAAAAATACACACACAAAACAGAGCTCAACTGTAAGTCCTGCTGCAGTCTCTCTCTGTCTCTTTCTCCTCTTCCCCTTACCCAAAGGAGCACACACACACACACACACACACACACACACACAAACACACACACACACACACACACAAAGTGCTGACGCCTGTAGTTTTGCGGTCTGTGTATTCACTCTGGGCTCTTATAATCTGTTTTATCTCAGGTGCTGCCAATAGCAGGTTTAATTAATGAGAGGATATTCCTAATGTAATTTAGCCAGCGCAGGATTATAAAATGACACATCACTCTGCAGCCTGCGAGGCAATGAGGGAAAGATACAGCGGATAGGAAGGGAGGTAAAAGAAAGAAAGAAGTATAATTTTTTAAAGTTTTATCAGCTTCACATCAGAGCTCAAAGGCCACTGGAAACAGAAGATAGCCTCGGTTATTGCATACATCTGTACTGAATCTATGTGTGAGTGTTTCTATCTGTTTGTACTTTTGTTTTTGTACGTGTGTCAGCAGCCCTAACTTCCAAGGGGTTAGGATTTATCTTTCAGTACAGGGAGAGTCCCATACTAATTAAGTCTAGGCCTATTAGAGTGAGCTCCAAAGCCTGAAGCATTACAAAGTGTCACTCTCAAATTCACCCTGAGACCCAGAGAAGCACAGAGACACTCAGGCGAACTATTAAAAAATTTGATAGCTCCTGTTCTATAAACAGCGCTCAATGGATGGTTGCCTTTATGAATGAATGGATAGAAGCGGTTAGCGGGCTTCTGCCGCTCAGAGTTACCAACAGGGTGAGCTTTACAGTAATTCTCCTCAAAGGCCATCTTTTATAGAATCACTTAAGATGCTACATTAGCATTATTAAAGGGCTTAATGAGGTCAGCTGCACTGGAGAGGGAACCTACTGTTAAACATTGTAATTCCATGTTAGTCATGCAAAAAAAAAAATCTACTTTCAAATTTAAATACATTTTTTTATTATAACACAAAGAGACAGATGAAAATGAGTTTTTTTAAATATTTTGTTAATTTCCAGAAGACTTCGTTTTGAGTTAATTTATGTTCACACAAGGATTTATGAAATCAAATTAGTTTAAAAACTCCTTCATCCCGGGCACCGGTAGCCATAGTGGCTAGTGCGCACGGATGTATGGACGCTACATTCATGCATGCCACCCCCCCCCCCTCCCTCCTGATTTACCACTCTATCTACTGTCCTATCTCTAAAATAAAGGCACAAAAAGGCCAAACTCCTTCCTCCGAGTTATTTTCAGTTCAAGATATGTAAATCACAATAGATTTCATACATACACTTAACATCCAATTGATTGAGTTTTTACATTCTTATGAAATTTCTGGAATAGGTGCACTTTTTTCTCTCTCACGATCATCAACTCACCTGTGTGTCACTAATCCTGTTACTTACGCTAACTTACAAAAGCATCCTAAACCCTCCCTCTGTCATTTGTTCCAGTTTTTGACATCGCCCCCTGCCTCTTCTCCCTCTCCTTCTCTCTCAATGTTAGAACCAGAAAGCTCCAACCAAATCACGACCCCATTTTCCAATTATCACATGTGGCACTTTCCCCCAACCATATCCTTACCAATATCTTCATACCACGGCAGGATCTTGTTTGTGGCTCTGGAATTTAGGACTTAAAAGTCCAACATCCTGATTGACAAATGCATAACTTCAGAGTTCTGGCTACCAACCCCCCCCCCCTCCCCCTCCAACCTACTCAGTGAAATTTCCACCAGCCTGTTCAAATTATTACTCTAGCCCAGCATGGATTCCATTTATCACAATCTATGACATTGTTCAAGAACAGAGAGGCTTACTGTACTATCAAAGTTGACATAAATTTAATTAAGTGTCTGGACGTGGACCTCCATTTGCATTTCATGAATTACATGTTCTACTGTATGTGGAGGGACTGAAAGACGTGAGATTAAAGATAATGAATACTTTTTATTCCACATTTCAAAAATGCAAAAATAAAAAGTTGGGTCAAGGATAAAGTTGTGAACAAGAAATGAAGATATAATAACATTGTGGTTCATTACATTCAAACTAACTTCCTTCATGTCGGCAGCTTTTTGCAACGTATGAGGTTTTCTTTGTTCTTTTCCATGTGCTGATCATATAACCTGCTGTCATCAGTTTAACACACAGGTGTGAAGAGAATGTGCTTTCTGAACGCATCTTTCATTCGATAATGACTGTCTGTGCATACCTTCCACATGAGCTTACTCTGTTACATCTGGAAGGATGAGATGACGACGTGTCAAACTAAATGTGTACGACAAGAGTCCTCTGCACTACTTAGATCACCTCGTAGCTTCAGGTATGTCACTTAACTGTTTTAAGATAACTTCACTGATTGCCATAAAACTGGAAAAGTGAGTATTTTATAAGTCACTTTGTGGACTGGACTACACAACCGAAAACTGATGGTGATTATTTGAATCATGTGTATACATTTTGCAATGTAATGTGCAACCTGAAAAGACTCTGTATTGATCAAACATATTTTTGACCATACACTGTGTATACTAACAGTGACACTTTAAATAAACCTACACAGTTAGTTATTGCAGCTGTGGCTCAGTTGGTAGAGTCGGTCGTCTCTCAACTGGAAGGTTTTGGGTTTGATCTCCAGCTCCTGCAGCAACATGTCCGATGTGTCCTTGGGTAAGACACTTAACCTCGAATTGCTCCCGCTGCTTGTTCAGTGGTGTATGCATGTGTATGAATGGGATTAGTTATTTCTGATGGTCACTTTACACAGCAACTCAGCTTTGAGAAAAGTGCTGTACAATCCCAAGTCCATTTACCATTTATATAGCATATAGCTTATTGGCTCTCTAAAGTTTATATGTGCCTTTTTCTAAGAGTATTTCCTCAATTTCCCACTAATAACTTCTATTTAAGAAAGGTTGTTGCAGATTCATTACAATCTCAAAATGCTTTAACCCTCTCAGGCCCAAAATCAAGATATTAAAAGTCCAATCTATCATCCGAACCATTGTCCATTAAAGAATACTTTAGACTTTCAAACTTTAATCCTTAAAATATTAAAACAATTCCAATCTAATCCATTGTTACTGTTTGCTTATCATATCTATTTCAATCCAGCATTGATCCTGACAGCTTTTAGCTAACTTCATCCTCTCTCCTTTTTTTGAGGGCTACAGCGATCAAAACCAGCAGGTTTAAGTTTTTTTTTCCAAGCAGAGCTGTTAACATTTGGCTCTTTAGTGGTGTAACTCTGTATGTCTCACTCACTGTGAGAAATGTCCTTGCAAAGAGCTTGATTTGTTTTCCAGATGATTTGTAAAAGCTGCAGCACATTCATTTCAAGCCACTTAAACATTAAAGGCTCTAAAACGCCGCACACATTTGGAACATCATTTGAAGAATTTGGAGCGGCAGAGAATTTTGTAATTGGCAAGATTAATAATATTTACAGCGTGGAGATGCAAATCTCCCTTCGCCGGGGCCCCCATGAATAATTGAGTGCGAACAATCACTCTGAATAATTCATTTCTAAATATTCTTCAGTGTGTTTTTTTATGACCAGAGGGCAAGCTGAGTTTTGTGACAGCAGCAATGTGCGGCGGTAATTACGCTGAGCGTCTGCGGCCCCTCTTAATTGCTGGGAGAAGTTCCTTCGCGCCAGCAGGCTTCTTCAGACAGGAGAGGGGGGAAAAAAGACGATAAGACAGAGAAAAGAGGGAACGTAAACAATCCTTCTATCCTTCTATCCATCTATCTATCTTCCCACTCATATCCCCTTACGATGCTTTCCATCACTGAGATTTCCTGTTCCAGCTCTGGCTGCCTGTGTTCGCCGCTCATGAGCAGAATATTGATGCTAATGGAATTAATTACTTGTGGTGTGTTGTTTTTTTTCTTTCTTTTCATTATGTACATCCGAACAGCGAGGTCTGTCGAGGGGAGGAGCGCTGGGAGACTTTGAAGGAGGTGGGAAATTAGAAAGGGGAGCTTTAAGGAAGAGATAAGTTGATGTGTGCAGTGAGGCCTCCAGACCTCCAGGACCCACTAGGAATAGTGCGCTTCTGATTAAAATCACAGCTATCATTAAAGCAGCGCCCGACTCGCCGTTTTTAATTGAGGGGTTTTAAACAGGCACTGTGACTTGACTGCAAAACACGGGAAGCCGGGGCTGAACCCAAAGGCGCTTCCAGCTGCTCAGGCCACTGGTGTTAATGACGGATCCTCCTGCTGTTCAGGCCACTGGTGTTAATGATAAATACACCAATTAATTTTTCAAGGAGAAAAATGCATGACAAAATGCCCTGTGTGCACAAACCTCTCATCAAAGTTACTTTATTTACTCCGTGACGCCTTTTCCTCCTGCAGGTGTTGCTCCCAGTCTGTAAACGCTCAGATTTATCGTCGTTTCATTGTTGTTGTTTTTTTCCTCTCACTTTACATCATGCCAATGCAATCACCGCACCACCAAAATAATAACTCACGCCTGTTCCCTCTCCCCTCTGATCCCCTGAGATGTTGCCAGCGAGACATGGGAAACGGTCCCTTTCATTGGTCGTGGCGTAAACAGAAACAGGATGTCAGACGAGCGAGCGCGTTGTACAATTTTATTACGCCTTGATCGATGATTTGCACCTGTTCTGATTAGAAGCATAAAACACACTTTCCAAGCTTCATCATCCATCTCTTGGAGCTCGCCGCTTTACTGGAATCCCCTATAGTGAGATAATAACACAACAAAAAGATCTTTGTGCTTTGGAGCTTTGGCAGGGTTTAAAGTTGTTTTATTTTGGCGGGGTAGATTACCTGTTTTCGGCTTTCTCTGTTTGTTAATTACCTCTAACAACAGCACCCAAAGCCATGCTAACACCCTGCAGCCCGCCCTCGTCATCCTGTCTCACGACTCCTCTTTCTTTCCTCTTCCTCTTCCTCTCCCGTTACTTTTGCAGTGTAGCCAGAAACTTAACCAGAGGCATCGCTGCCCGCCATCGATCCGCGAGTCGTAATGATGGCTGAGAGATTGCCTGCACCGCCAAGTGATCTGGGAGCCAGTGCGGGATTAAGGAAGGCATGGATTGCTATTGATTTCTATCTGATACAATCATTTCATTTGGACTCAAATCTCCTTCCTGGTGCAGAGATCTTTCAATTCCCCCCTTCCCCTCGCTCCCTTTCAAGAGGGGCCTAATGCTATAACATGCTTCTCTACTAATAGGGTTAACACCTCCTGTTGTTCTCGCCATTACTACAAAACTTATTAATTAAGGCCTTAGACCTCAGGGCCCCTCCCCCCAACCCATGAGGGAACCAGGTCTCAGGGAAGATCTGAACTTGACCGCCCGATAGGTCCAACGGTTAATACAGCAACGCTCAGCTCTGACAGATTTGTGAATTGCAGGGTCATTTACTGTGATTGATTGTTTTGTGTTGAGAATGCCCCATTTTCCCCCTGAAAATAAGGCCAATTTATTGAACAGCGGTGTCTCATGGGTGAGTGTTTTTAATTTGTTGTCTCTGCTTATGAGATGTATCACTGTCAATGGATTTTTATATCCTCCGACTCTGCATGCATGGGGCCTTTTAACACCCACGCGCACTGCGCTGTGTGAAAACATAGATCATTGATGCTGCTATGTGATGGATAAATGAAGAGAAACACACTTGATAACCTTTTTTTACTACTTATAAAATAAAATGTGAGCTATAATTCCACGAGTAGACCCAAGTGAGAGTGCCGTCGATTCTGCGCCAAGCCCACGCTTATCAACTAAATGAATGTGGACGGATTTTATCAGCTCAAATGCGACTAATATTGTGTTTATCCCTTCTGCTTTCCTCCCAGGCTTATGGCAGCTTATTATCCCAGCCTCTGCACTTCTGGGCTTGATGAATTTCACATACAAGTATCATGCTGACACAGACACGCTTTGTAAGGAGGCTTGCATCCTAGCAAGCTCTTCAATTAGTCCAATTTATGTAGCAAGGCCTGGATTCACCTTCAAAGCTAGAGGAGCAAACAGCCAGACTTCTATTGATTGGGCCCTGCTTTTCCTCTCGCCCATTGATTAAATCTCCGGCATTATTTGCTATACAGGCCGGGGGGGTGGCGTTATTGCTCGGCTTGGCTGTTACCTGTCAGTATCCAGCTCCCAGTGTACAGACGAAATAAGGCCACCAGAGGTAGGAGAGATGAAACTCCCTTCTGTTTTTTTTTTTTTTTTTACAAGGAGAACAGATTTAGCCCTTAATGAAGGTCTCACCGCGGAAACGAGAGTGGTCGAGGGAGGTCAAAGGGGTGCCAGGAAACGCCCTCTTATCCCGCGGCCCGGGCTTCTTACCCCCACAGCCCGGTGGAGATGACAGTGCCCCAGTCCAAGTGTTTGACCCCCTCGGATTGATTTATCGTAATCAACTGTGGACCTGGAAGAATCCCGAGGATGCCTGTGTGGCGGGAGGAAAGGCACCTTGGGACCGTACAGACAATCACTAGACCCTCCATCAATTTAAACATGACAGGAAGCAAAGACAGAGAGACAGAGAGAGTGAGGGTGAGAGAGGGGGGGAAAAAAAGGAGGAGGAGGAGGATTGGCGAGCAAGGTGGGGATGGATGAATGAACGTGTGTGTGTGTGTGTGGGTGGGTGGTGATGGTGGGATATAGGACGGTGGGTCCCTAAGGCCGAGACAGTTAATTAGCTTTGTGAGAAAACAATCACACTAACAAGCCAAACAAACTTATTAGACTACTCCCATTATCCCTCTTGCTCTCCCAGGTCCAACCTCCAAAGTGGCAGTTTGAGAGACAGCCCTTCCTCTCCTTTTTACACCTTTGCATGCCTATTCTGCTCACACACTTTTAACAAACAGATGACCGCCCTCGTGCGGAATCAAACCCCCTCAATCGAGCTTATTTGCTCTTTCGCGGGAACATTTTTAATCACCACCGAAATGTCGCCTCCGTATTTGTTTTGGCAGGAAATGAGACTGCTTCAATTATGATGTGCGATATATACAAAGGGAAATGATTCCACGAGCAAACCCCTTCTCACTTTTTTTTTTTTTTCTTCAGGCATGACTGCACCGCTTGCTTTATGTCACTGGTGTATAGAGTACAAGCCGGTGATAAAAAAAACGGAGCTCTGTGCATAAAGCAGCATCTGCCCACGCAATCTGCATCGCACCGAGTGACCGTTCTTGAGCAGCCACTGGAAGCACAAACACACTCCCTGCTTCCCACCAGATTAAATAATGCTCGACATAAATTTCAAGGAAAGGGAGAGGATCACCAAGTGTGGACGGCGCTCTCTGCAGACTGTGATTTTAGCCCTCAGCTAACCCATAAATGGCAAAAATTAAATAAAGGGTGACCTGAGCATGCATAAACTTACACTTTCTCTAGACATATTCACATAAAACCTGATGCATACTATCAGAGAGTGTTTGTTTAACTTTACAACCAATGTGAAGCACCCTGGTTTCGTGTTAAGCCCCATGTAGTCTGGTTCCACTGGCATATGGGCGCACGGGATGATATGTCATCCTGAACATAAAGGGGCCACGGTGCAGAGTGAGAGCAGATGCAGTCCTCCAGGGGTGTGGCTGGCACCGGGCTGCTTTGCTTGGCCACTGTCCATGCTCTCCCACTGGTGCAGGACTGTAGGAGATGCCTTTAATATGGCTTTAAGTCCCATTGAGCAGCGGGGAACCGAGGGATCCAATTTAATACCGGCCAGCTGCCCGACTCTCTGGTTCACAGTCTGCCATATGCAGGTCTGAGTGCGAGCGAGCTGTGTGACCGTGTGCGTGTGTGTTTCCATGTTGTAATGGTGCATGTAGTTTTTCTTAGGTCATTAGTTTACAATGCAAAAGGTTTGCAAACGAGGAAACAACAAAGTGTAATCTCGAGAAACAGCAGTGTCAGGTGTTTCTGCATCAAGCAAAAGCGGCTGCCAACTTCATGAGCTCAGTGTCACACAGCTTTAAACATAAACAGACCTATTAGAGAACCAGAAAAGGAACAGAAGCAATGAAACTTTGGGAATCAACTTGACCAAACCTTTAAAAAAAATATATCTTATTTATTTATCATCCATAAATAACAGGCATTCTTGAGACATGAAGTCCTTTGCATATTCAACTTTATGTTTTTTTAAATGCTAGCTATTGTTGGAGAAGACAGAATAAATAAAAAATCGTACTAAGGTTCTTTTACTTTGATGCTTGGGAAGATTATTCATCTTTGGTGGGGGAAATGAACTCCAGCAATCCTAAAACAAGATATCATGACTTTCCTTAATAGTCCTTTTGAAGTGCAAAAGAATACAAGGGGCCTGAAATGGGTACCAGCCACATAAAGTCTGTTTATTTTATCCAAAACACTTCAGTTTCTCTCTTTGCTTGTGGGTGCAGTGTTGAACGGCTAAAAAATGTGGCATTCCAAGAATGGAAGGGCCCCACACTTTCTCTAACTCCTTTGGGCCAAGAGCCAAAAACCTGGGCTACCCACTCTTACTCCGAGAGCGGCTAGATGCTACGCGAGCTGAGATTTGACTCCTGGCCACTGGAGACCGGTTACCCTGACCTCAACCCTGACCCCTAAGCCACCGCAGGACTCCCGAGGAACACCCTCTGGGAACACGTGGACGACATTTATTGTGCAGTGGAATTCGCTGCCCCCTCAGTGATCTCATAAGTTGTATACGTGTAGGGACAAATGGGTGTGTGTGTAGTTTCAGGTCAGCGTCTTTTACAGGGGAGAGCAAGCTTTGCTACATGCTTCATTACTAAGAGAGAAGTCTGGCTCACAAAGGACCTTTTGATGGCACAAACAGAGCTGTACCATCGTTAAAGTTTGCTGACTTTCACTAGTCTCACTGTGTGCTGACACTCCAAGACTTTCAACAAATAAATGATAGGTGTTGAGGCGGTGAAAGAAACAAACTTGTGCAGGTAGGGTTGGCTGTTTGTGTGTGTGTATGTGT
Source organism: Labrus mixtus (assembly GCF_963584025.1). Taxonomy (NCBI): domain Eukaryota; kingdom Metazoa; phylum Chordata; class Actinopteri; order Labriformes; family Labridae; genus Labrus; species Labrus mixtus. Next base: position 14,754,710 of record NC_083629.1, read on the forward strand.
GTGAGAAGAAGTCCAGTAGATTTAATGTTGGTTTGGGGGGAAATAATTGAAAGAGAAATGGATATGAAGAGGAAATAAAGTAAGAGAGTTTGTTGGACACAAAAATGTTGTAGGGCTACCGACAAATGACCACATAAAGACGAATGACGTGAACACCAACTTAGACTTATTGACTTACTCGACTTATGACAAGGTGACTCATTCAACTTGTCGTACTCCATCATTAATTTAAATATCACGTGCAATGTCAGTTATGACAGCTAAGTAGACTGAGTGAAATCTGCCACACAAGCAGTTAAAACCTTTTTTTTTTTTTTAAGATTTATTTTCGGGCTTTTTGTGCCTTTAATGGAGAGATAGGACAGTGGATAGAGCCGGAAATCAGAGAGAGAGAGAGTGGGGAATGACATGCGGGAAAGGAGCCACAGGCTGGATTTGAACCTGGGCCGCCCGCTTGGAGGACTACAGCCTCCATGCATGGGGCGCGCGCACTAACCACTGTGCCCCAAGCAGTTAAAACCTTAACCGATCCAACTACAACAAAGTTTTCTGAATATGATTTGACTGACAAGACAAAGAATGAGCAGCTTAAGTCTGGTGTAAAGGGAATCAGACATGTTAAACATTGGACGAGAAAGGAGATAAGAATATAACACTCACAGGGCAGTTTTCTGTTTTTTTGTTGTTTTTTACTCAGAAAGAATTTGCATTCTATCAATCGTTTAATTTTATCTTATTTTGTCACTATAATGTTCCCATGCATGCCATTAGAAAGACTTTGGGTCCCTTTACTAATTTTGCAGTTTATTTGTGTGTGCAGGGTAATGATGCATGTGGCTGACCAGAGAGTCACATCGTTATGATGGATGGTCGATTAACGAGAGATCGTCCGATGTGCTCTGTTATTAGCATGCATATAAATGGATCATACCCGGCAGCCTCTTCACTCTCACTCACTAATGCCATTACATATGCAGCCCTGTCTCTCCATCAATAACACATAGGCGTACTGGGAATCAGTGTGTGTTTGTTGTTGTGTGTGTGTGTCTGTGTGTGTGTCTGTGTGTGTGTGTGTGTGTGTGTGTGTGTGTGTGTGTGTGTGTGTGTGTGTGTGTGCGTGCGTGTGTGTGTGTGTGTGTGCGTGCGTGTGTATTCATACAACAACTTAAGCTCACATCAACTTTTGAAAACCTTAAACGTAGCATCTCTACTCCAGTCAAGTGAAATAAGGGCGTCTTTCCCAGGGTTGTGGCCATGTGTGTGTGTGTGTGTGTGTGTGTGTGTGTGTGTGTGTGTGTACATGTAAGTGTGTTGGGAATGACTGTTTTTCCAGACTAATCGGCCCTTTAAAAAGAGTACAGCCTTGTTTTGTTTAAAGACTGAAAACTCATTTCAGAATAGAAGCACATGTTGTGTTTGAGGGCTGTGTGAAGATATGGGTTACAATTTGTTTATAAGTGTGTCTCAGTGTGTGTGTGTGTGTGTGTGTGTGTGTGTGTGTGTGTGTGTGTGTGTGTGGTAGTTTTACACTACAGAAAGTGTGTGTGAGTGTGTATGAGTAGAAGGTACACTCTTTTGCCAAAAGGCATTCCCTAATTTACAACCTGGCAACCCTCAGCATGGAGGCAGCACGCCATCCAGGGATGCATAAATCTCTCTAACATACAGGTTATTGCTCTTTTTATGTTGAAATTCTGCTTGCCTTCCATTGCCACAAACAGTGTTTGCTTTAACAACACAATCTGTTCTACACAACTGCCATTTGTTTTATGGACTATATACGTTTCAGAGTTACACTCACGAGCGGCAGACAGCATGGAGAGAGATATGGCTGCACATAATGAACTGCCTCCCTCCCCAATAATCTACAAAGTGACATCAGCAGCATATTTAAGGAGGAAAAAGTGAATTATGTAAAATGTCTGGCAGTATTTCCCACCTCATATTGCTGTGGTAAATCATTAGAGAGCATCATTGAGATTGCAGCAACAAACAAGGCCGTTTCATAAATCTGTGTGTCTGTTTGTGTGTGTGTGTACATGTGTGTATTATACCAGAGTGTGTTCGCTTGTATCATTAGATTTTACAGCAGTCTCAAAAACCTTCTATTACGATGCTGATGTGTCTCCCCTTTGGGTCACTATATGCCAATTTGGGAGAAGTTAAACATAACTCTACTTAAAAAAGTGTTATCATAAGCTCTTTTCTGTGACCTTTTACGTGTCTCATTAGACCAACCAGCAATTTCTCCCCGCATGCTCCAATTGAAACATCTCGCAACCTCTAATTTTAACTCCTTGAAAGTGTTTCCCAGCATGCTTGTTAGAAGTAACTAGAGAAAAATAAAACGAATGAAGCAGCAAAACAAAAACAAAAAAAAGCACTTGACGGCATTTTAACTTTTCCTCACCCTCTGTATCCTTCATAAGTAAAATATCTGCCGGCCTTATTCCACTAATGCGTGTGTGAAACTTCCACCACACATAGCTGAAATTCTGCTCCCATTCTTTTTTTAGATTTTTGACAATAATCATTGGTTGCAAAAGAACACACTGTCCCTGCAGGAGTTGTACTTGTACATGAATTGAGAGGGCTCCAGTAAGTGTAGAAGTTCCATTCAACTTCTTCACTTTTTCAGCCTGAGTGAAATCACCCATCTGTTACTACAGGGGGCTTTGGGGTCCCATCGATGCTGGAAATGATTTCTCAGCCTTACATTCAGTCAACCTAACGATAGGATAATAGCTGGACCTGAGGCAGGTTTCAAGCCTCTTGACAAACCGTTAAGAGTGTGCCCGCCTGAGTGTCAGTCAGGTCAGCTACTTGCTTATTGTAAATAACGCTCATCCTTCAAAAAATTATAATGGATGAGTGATTAAAAAGTACAGTTCTGTGTGTTCCATCAAGACATGAGCTTATCAGACCTATTTTGTTTTTGATCCAGGCTGTAAACATGTTCATTTTTGCTGTAAAAACTGGCTTTTTTGAATGGGTGTGTATGTGACTTTCTGTGCTTCTGCAGCTAACCTCAAGTGGACACTTGACGAACTGCAGGATTTTGCACTTCCACATCGGATTCATTTTTCAACACTGGAGGCTGCCGCTTTGGTACTTCATGTCTTCCTTGCTTGTTATGCTCTGGTGGATTTACGAAGGAATTAACTCTTCTATGTGTTATTGTTTCATCCATTTCGGCCAAACTCCATCTTGATGTCTGTTATGTTGCTGAAATGGTGAAAAATACAAAAAAACATGATGATTAGCCCACATTAAAGCTAACTTAAGAAGCCAGTTTTAAAATGTAAGGAATAGAAAATACAGAATTATGTTTTAGAATTTTTGAATAAAAGAAGACTTTTGGCGCCCCCTGAGGACAAAGTGGTACATTTTAAATATTTACTGATCCTACAGTCCTATATCGAGTGTAGTACTCTCTAATTAAAAATCTCACACTGTACCTCCTTTTTAGTGGTTCCACTCAAGGTTAAATTTGCCGGGGAAAATGTTAGCAGGGTATTTTAACAATGTGCTGCTAACGCCTTGTCATACACTAACCAGGTGGCAGCTGTAACAGGCATTAAAGAATACTGTATAGAAATGATTCATTCTAGTTTGCTTTTTTGGGCCAGTTTTAATTCCAGTCTGTTTCATTAACCAGCTAAAATGTTACTAAAGGAAAGTAACAGAGATCTTAAACCTCTGCCTAAATACCATCTGTAAATAATGTCAAGCTGAAGGCCTCTCTCCTTTAGAGCTACCAGCAGCACAGCAGGAGGAACCTCTGATTGGCAGGCATGTAAAGTTGAATATGAGCTGTGCCTCCTGACACCTCTACACAGCAGTGAACATGTGTGTCACTGTTAGGGCAGGTTTCTAAGAGTGTGTTCGGTTGTAGGGCAGAAGAGAGGATGTTGGAGAACAGAGGGATAACGGGCCGGTGAGAAAAGGTAAAGGGAGGAGAGGTGCAGGGCAGTAATGGGGTCACCCTCAAAGGTGAGGGCTATAATCCATCAGTAACCTTTCCTCCCACATACAGCCATGTGCAGAGCAAGCATCCGCACACGATCACACAGGCTCACACAATCACATGTAACCCCGGCATCAAACCCCGGCCCAGCGCCTGTTGTTTGATGAAAACCAGAATGCCCCCAAACACCAGAGCACACAAATCCCCCTTTAACTTTCCAACAAGTTGAGCATCACAGGCCAAACTGTGTCTTTGTTGACAATATTTCATGCTCGGGGATTATCCTTAACGTTCAACAAAGAATTCAGACTGCTGTGGGTTTACACAAGCTTTTGATGGATACCTTCTGAATCTATTAACCAGCTGTGTACCGTAGGTGTAGCTGCACCCTCTGGAGTGCTGCATCACTCTTTAGTGCTCTGTAGTTTCCTCTTAATTGTTCCAGGTTCCATTGAGGTGCCAGCTGGAGAGGATGGAATATCCCTCGATGTCGTCAGCAGCTTGTTCTTAAGCTCTTAGAAACCCCCAAAGTGTCAGATTTAGTCACTTTATCACTAAGCTGAAAACACTTAAATGTTTGCTTCTCTTTTCTTCAGACACCATATGAGATGTTCAACAAGTACACGTTTCTGAGATCTAGACGAGTGAGGATAAGGATGCCAGAAAGAGCAGCAAAATCTCAAAGCCAGCAAGTTTCAATTGAATCTCTAACACAGATACTGAAGCAATCCTCTTTTTCCTTTTAACAGTGTATAAAAGAGAATAACCAAAGATTGTGCATGCTGCTGTTGGAATTATTCATTTTTTCGTGGTTGCCACATTGCTTAAAGGGTGTATAGGCATTGAAAGTTGGCTGGCCTTACAAGTGAGAGGAAGAGAGCTTTAAACCTCCGGCCAGGTTCTGCCTGGAACAAGGCAATCTCCTCCGCTCGCAGAGCCTGCATTTTTAATGAGAACATCTGCTCCGGTGGCCCTCTGGTGGAACCGAGGCTTGCTTAATCACACAGTCGAGCCCCTCAAGTCCCTCGCAGTGGGATCTGCTCAGCCCAGTGATCAGACAAAGCTGGCCACTTCGCACTGGAGCAGAGAGCTGGCTGGTGGGGAGAGAGAGGAGAGGGGGTGAGAGAGGGCAGAGTGGATGTATTTTATCTGATGCAAAAAGTCTAGTCGAAGTTCAAATGAGACTGAAAAAATCTGAGACACAAACAGAGGTCTATTAGTGGAATACTTATAGTCTAGTATATCTACAGGTGTGTGTGACTCAATGGCCAGACTGTTTGGCTTTGTTACGTTTAGCCTTCACCCAATTCAGAGCACATTGACTGTCACCTGCTGGTGAATACACCTCTGGGAACACTGGCTTTTAAAAAAAAAAAAAGCCAGGATTCAAGAGAAGCCAGCAGTTTTTTAGAGAAGCAGTTTGGGATTTTTGGACCACAACTCACTATTCCATGCCGTGGTCATTTTGTATAGTAGGCAACAAGCAACTTGACATGAAGAATGTAGACCTACCAGATTTTTAGCTGCACTTACATGCAGATGATGCTTCACAGAGAATTATAAAAGGCTCCATCGTCATCAGATGATAGTCTATATGGTATCAGGGATTGCAGGGACACCTAAAAAAGACAAAAACAAATCCGACACCAAAACTCTCGATACAATTTGCATTAATTGTTCATAGAGACTAACCAATCACAAATACATTTGCACACCAATGGCAGGGAGCTATCATTCAATGCACTGTTTTAAGTTATTTGGGTTACTTTGCCTTGTTCACTTTTTATTCTCGTACAGTTTTCTGCGTTAAAATTTTGAAAAGCAAAATAAAATATTCTAAAACAAAAGCCACTTCAAGGACACTTTCATTGTTGGGACGCAAACAGAACTTAAGACAGTACAGAGGGTACAGACCTGTTGTGCTCTTCCTAGTTTGTCTTCAACCTGCCAATCTACAAAGATTCTTTGCAAAGAATGCTGTGGCTTCAAAATCCAATGTAATGAACATGAAATATGTTCTCATTATTCAGTATTACACTTTGCATTTTCTGTCATCAAGTTAGTATACGTATATATTCCTCTCTATTTGTTGCTGCATAATATATTTTAAAAACTCTTAACGGATGTTTGAGCACGTCTTCTCAAAAGTAAACCTCTGCTGTTACATGCTGTCATCTTTTTCTCAAAATATACCTATGGACAGGTTTTTTTTTAGCTATTAAAATAGTATTCCATGTTTCCAGCTGACAATGTAGAGCTTAGGAGATTTTGAACCTCAAAGAAATAAAAGCAACTATATCCTCATGTATAAATAATACAGTATGTAGGGTCAAACGTGTCCTCTACAACAGACACATTTTTTTTCCATATATTCCACAGTCTCAAAATCCTATTGTTTCAACAAACTCTTTCAGTCCTCTTGTGTTTTAGCTGAGGGAGGGCTTTTGAAACTCTACAGTAAGCAACACAGATTTAAGTTTGTTAACTAAGAAAGTAACACAATTAAAAAGAGATTGACTCGCTCATCTTCTTAATGAAGAAAGGCAATTCACTGCCATTAGATCACTGAGGTGCTTACAGTGGAAGCAATTTGAAGTGTGAGTGTAAGTGGGTAGCGTGCAAGTGTGTGTCTGTGACAATGTGTGTATTTTGGCACATGCAGAGCACATCTGTACATGTAAGTGCATCTGTGCGTGTGTGAATGTGTTTGTGCTGGTGTGTGTGCCTTTGCGCATCCATTAGTGAACTCTACTTTCTTTAACTTGTGTTGGCAGAGTTTTCCCTGTGTGTGTGTGTGTGTGTGTGTGTGTGTGTGTGTGTGTGTGTGTGTGTGTGTGTGTGTGTGTGTGTGTGTGTGTGTGTGTGCGTGTGTGTGTGTATAACAGCGACAGACAGACTGACCCTTCAGCACACTGAGCTCAGTGAAATACGAGCTGCTGAGATGCTATGAGACTGCTAGCCTCTGGTTGAACCTCCAGTGAGGCCCACCTCTGCCTCCACCAGTCCAGCACCAGCACCAGCCAATTAGATAGCACCCATAATGCAACCTGAAAGATGCACGGAGCCTGGCATAGCTTTATAAACATCCTCCCTGTCTGCGACTTACGCTCACACAGCCTCGTCTTTTCGGCTCAACTTTGTGTGTGCATAAGTGCGTGTACCGTGTGTGTTAAGTGTTGAGGGTGATAGATCCTCTCTCCCTGGGATGCACTCCCATCCTGACAGCGAGTGTTACAGTCATTGCTCTCGCTCTCTCTCTCTCTCTCTCTCTTTTCTCCCTCTCCTGACTACATTATCTTATCTGATTACTCTCTCAGCCGGGCGTCACAGACATACTGGAGACTGCAGTGTAATATAACATGCCTATATATGACTTGTGGTTGCTACATGAGATATGCCACCACACACATCATACCAGCGGTAACATCAGACCTGTCTGCTTGCCTCTGAGGCCTGACAGCTTCATTGTTATTAGCCATACACACAAGAAGGCAAGGCATAGAAAGCGGAGAATATCAGCGCTGCCTCAAAACTGTGTAATTACGCCATAAATCAAAGCAATCTCCGGCCAGGCTCCGACCAATTTATCTGCAGACTTGGATTTAATGTGCACATGGAGGTTGTCTTGCCCAGTGACTTGTGTACACCTCAGAGCAGACTAAGGAGCAGGGATGGTGTGTAACGCGCACTGTACAGCGAAGAATGATGCCTCCACCTCGTTCATGGGCCATCTTTTTTTCTCCTGAAAGATAGCTTCCCCAGCTTTGGATCATAAAGTGGCAGTGAAACTGTAGCCTGCCATCAGTATACGGCACTATTAAATAATCCACCGTGTTTTCAGTGGCCTGTGGGGACGACGCAGAGGATGGTATAAACATTAGAGGAGGGAACAGCCCTGCAGTAAGCCTTTTTATGCCATGTGAACAGGTGTGAACTCGGCCTCTCTGCTTTCAAACAAGTGTTAGAAGTAATAAGAGACACGGCGCTCAGGATTCTGCTACAGGCTGCAACAACACATTCTCCTTGAAGTATATCCAAATGATAGACTCCTTAAAACAGCTTTTGAATATCATCCAATAAATACTGTCTGAATTTTAAATAAACTCCACAGCTTTAAGTCTTCTTGTATGCTTGTAGCTGAGAGGCGTTCTTCACTGTCCGGCTTACACAATTCAATAGCATAGGTGTAACTTCCAAGCTAACTAAATAACTAAGAGATGGTTGAATGCGAGCATTAGCTGTTGTCTATTAATATCTACAGTGGCTGAGAAGGACAACCGGCCTGAAGCAGTCAAAAAGACGTACATTCTGAAAAATGTGCCGCAACGTCAGAAATCAGTTCGAAAGCAGATGCAAGTGAGTAAAACAAATGCAAAGACTGAAACGTGCTGGAAATTAAAGAAAGTGCTGCAAAAAGCGGAAACAACTGCGCTAACATCAAATGCGTTGCAAATGCATAATGACACCATCAATACTAAATGTATGTGGAAACAACTACATGTAGACAAACGCTGCGAATCCAGTCTTCAGCAGAAGTTCCTTTAGAGGCGCTCAGTGGAACAGTTTATTTGGAAAATTACAGAATATTACAAATATGTCAGTATAAAATGTGTTTGAATCATGTTATATCGAAGAACAGCATTCAGGTGAGAGGAGACAGGAGTAACTATTATAACGTCCAGCCAGCCGCAGCATAGGCTGCATTAGTGTAGCAAACACACACAAACCTTTTGCAACAGCGACGTCATCTCAGGGCCTGCACTGCAGCGCTCTGAACCAATGTGCTTGTGAGTGTATTCATGCTTGTGCAAAGAGGGACATACTGTAGACGTGAGCGCAATAAACTGTTCCTGCAGTGACTCGGGTGTCTGTAGTCGTTTTGTTCAGCTTGTCAGACTTGCTGTTTTTCAGTAGAAATGTGCAGCATATGTTGGAGAAGCTTGTTGTTATAAGAGTTATTTTATGTGCTCGTCAGTCGTCAGTGTACTGTTTATGGTGTATTTTAATGGCAATTAAAAAAACATCACATTCAAACTGAATATTGATTATATATTTTGGGCATGTTTTTGGCATTCTGGCGGGTTTTTTTCTGGACAGCTTTTGGGCTGGAAACCATCAGCTGTATCTGGCAACACTGACTAGGAGATGCATGCAGATAGCACTTGCTGGAGGGTTCCTGTAACTGAGCTCCATTGGTAACCCACCCCTCTTTTGTTTTTTTAGTAACTCATTAATCAAGAAGCACTGAAATGAAACCTGTTGACTGATTTATTTTGACTTACAAACTGTAATACTCTGGAAAAAACATTGTTGACAACATTTGAACTTCCCACCCTGTGTGTGAAGTCTGAGGGAAACAGCCGCCATGTAAATGTAGTGCACATATACTGCAAGGCAGAGCACTTTATTGCATCAGACACACGTTAAAGGAGAGGATTTAAGATTAAATGGGCCACCATGTTGCACCAATCCATCACTTTCTGAGCAGTCTGGCTAGTTTGAGGTCAGGAGAAAGGATCAGTCGTTTGGGGGGGGGGAGAAAATTGAGGTCAGAGGGAGAAGAGGAGTGGGAGTGTAGGAGGAGAGGAGTGAAAGTGATAGAAAGACACATACCTAGCGCTCATAAAGTGTAAGCACATAGCTGTGGTTGTCTTCATTGCACATGCTGAATACACCGTCTCCTGACTCTGTAGATCAGTGTAGCTGCCTTTTCACGGGCTACTTTGAAACCTCAGTAGTTTAGTAATGGTGAGATGAGTCAGTCTGAGGTTTTTTTGATAAGTCAGATTAAATTAAAGATCAGTTTCGGGTGAGGTTGTGACATCAGATTTTAATGGGAACACTTAGCTTTAGGCCAAACATGTGTGCACGAGAACAGTTTTCTATATTTAACTCTTGAGGTAAACTCTCCTGTCTCCAGCCGTAATATAATGACTTCCACAGAGGCTTTGTCAGCATGAAAAAGAACATATTCTTTTAGAACTTGGATTATTAACCTTCATCTAAGCTCCTCGTTACTGTTTCTCTTTTCCCTTTCTCCGCTACATCATGCCAAAACATGCTGTGACTCTTCTTTTCTTGGCGTCTCTCTTTTGTTATTTTCATTAAGTTTTGCACAACGAGTCAGAAAAATGGAAAGATGAGACAGAGAAAGCGTTTCGAAATTAGCGAGCCATTGAAGAAGAAAAAATCTGGAGAGTGTGTTTTGGCCAAATAACCTGGTGTCAGATTCTCCTGGAGAGCTGTGTGGGTGTCTTTGGGCTGACACGGCTGTAACACAAAAATCCAATGGACCAGTGACTTTTCAAATTAAAATGTTGCTCTGTGCATATTAATCACGGTAAGATCAAGGACGATTACACCCTGAGGGTGCTTGAGTTTCTTGTCTATTGGAGAGTATCCATTAACTCCCTCAGAGTAGGAGTGTTGATCTAGATTTGGTTTTGCTTACATATCAAACACAGTCTGATGGTCAGTGGTATTATTATCACTCCTAGCTTTCAATTATTTTATACTGTTTTCCATCTCCACTAAACTACTTCACAATGTTATAGTTGTCAGAGGCTTTTCCTCCCCTGTGATGGATGTGTTCATGAAGGCTTGTCCGTGTTACTAGAGGGGTATAGGGTGCTTGCATTTGTAAGATAGGACCAACCTTGCAATACTATCCCTGCCTTTTGTAGCTTGACTTCCTTCAGGGTGACCCAGAGGTCACGCTTTGTCAGGTGGTTTGGAGATTTACCAGTAACGTTTGTCTTTAACCCTTTTTGTGAGAGAAGACTCGACTGCTTTTTAAAGTAATGTCACTTTAAGAGCATTAGGTCTTTGTGTACAACAAGGCAAGCTCACTTGAAAATTGTCTCTACAGTTTAGTGACAGGTTGCCACACTGTAGGTGTTAAATACAAAGTTTGAAACCAAACAGAAGAACTTTATTGCATAAAAGCAAAAACCAAGAATGCATTAATTACAGTACAAATGCCTATGAGACACAAGAATTGGGAGGGGGGGGGGGGGGGGGGGATCCCAGATCGCTTACCTAAATATTTCACTCCTGCTTCTGTATGTGTGCATATGGGGGAGAATGTGCTGCAAAAATGCATAGTGCATGCAAATACATAAGATTTCTGTCTTCAGGCAAGATATACACTATTTTAAATTCGCTAACTCCTCCACTGATCCCCTGCAAACATTTTGAAAATGATTTTTTAAAGACAACAACAAGTCATTAAAACGAAAGATCATTTTAAATTCACTGTTTCTTCGTCTCCATTGCTCGCTACGAGAGCACTTCATATTAGGTGGAGAAGTGAGTTTACCTCCAGGGGCGCTGGTGCGTGCGTGTGTGCGTGTGCGTGCGTGTGTGTGTGTGTGACTGTCTGTCCGTCCCTCTCTCAAATTAGTATTAATGATGCATCCATCAAAATTCCAACCCAACTTGACAGGATAGTGAATTTTTAATAAGCCCACACTGTTTTCACAGTATATATTACCATTAGTACTTGTGACTTCATTCTGTATATCAACAGCATACGATACGTTTTTATCCATAGGGATTTTGTTTTACAGCAAAAACATTAAATCACTTCTAATGATTTATTTGAGAATTTCTGGGCTTTTCCTTGGATGTTGTTTACAGGCACAAAGTGACTCCCCCCCCCCCCCCCCACTAAGAACAAACAAAACAACTTTTCTTGGTAGAATAATACCCACACCAGTCTCGTAAAAACAGCCTTACCTTAACTTAAAACATGATGCTGCATCCGACAGGCAGGATTAATCATCTCCCTGCTACAGAGCCGCTCCATCTTGGCCCGGAGGAGACATCAAACGCTCGCTCCCTGCCCGCCTTCCTACTGTTTCCCCTGGAGAGACAGAGACGGGTTAGAGAGTGGAGACTGGCCTCTGGTAGTGGAACTCTCTGTGGAGTCCATATTGATTACACCTGCCACTGGCGGCTAGCTGGAGCTGTGTACTCTGACAGCTGGCAGCATAGGGCGAGATGGATAACTGCTCCAGCTAGGCTTTGGCTAGCTACATCATCACTTGGTTTAGTTTGTAGAGGGTGGTTGGAAGGCAAGATGTATTTTCTTCTTTCTTTTTGTCACTGGTGAAGATTTAGTTTAACAATGTGCACCTGTTCCCATCTCAAGTCTTGTTTTCTGAGAATAAGGTGTTTTAGATTTTCTGTCACGGTACTTGAAGTTCATCATCGTTTCTTGTAGCTGAAGAATAATATCACCGTATGGATCAGCTGCTGGCCATTTGACAATGGTCATTATTTCCATTATCAGTCAAAGCACGATACATTTTGATTGTTAAAGCTAAAGATAATTTAATGATGTTTTTTTTCTTGAGTGTTTTCCACAAATGTCTGATAATGAACGGCTCACCTGGTCCACTGCAGGCAAATTTTTATCACAGACAAACAGCATCAGAGGTGCTTCAAAGTGAGCAAGGGGGGGACTTGAACATGTTTCCACCCTTGTATCAGCCCCAGAGGACAGCTCGCTTAGCTCTGTTTAGAAGGCAAGAGGAGCGACTTGTGGGAAGAGATGGGAGGTAAAGCCAGTGTGGATCCTCTCGCCCCGTTAGCTCGCAGTCCCTCCTGTAAGGCTGCCGGCTACGTGGTGTTTATTATGGAGATGAGCGGCTATAAACTCAATATTTTCAGAGGTGCAGGGAGAAGACTGTAAAGCAGGCGAACGCCTCGACTCTCACACGGGGGAGCGGAGAGTGAGCAAGCTAAATGGGTGTAGAGGGATTCAGATGGCTTAGTCAGGATAAGGAACTGGGATCTAGTGGTATGTTTCTCTCATTTGTGTTTCCCTGCCTCTCTTCTCTCTCTCTCTCTCTCTCTCTCTATCACTATCTGTTTTCACACCCCGAAGGCCTTATTTACAATCCTTTACTTCTCACACTGCGGTAGTGGGTAACGGAAATTGAAACGTAAGCCTCGCCAAATCCCTGGTCATCTGATTTTTTTATTTTTTTTTTAGACCGCGTGGCGCACTCATGAATTCACAATACACTCTCAACTTAAGCAAGCATTTGGAACACTAAGTTAACAGGCTCATAATTAAAAAGTAATTTGGTGTATGACAGTGTGTGGTGTCAGTTTACAGAGTTGTCCCACTGAAGTCGAGCAAACATTTGCTCTGCTTAATGATTCATAGTCCGTACTATTATTCTTCTTTGTCTGTCTGTCTGCGCATTAACATTTCTGCTTCCCCCAGCTTTTATGCATCTGTCTCCGCTAGTGTTCATCAAAGACCAGTGGCTCCCTTGACGCCATTACAAGAATCCAGGATCAAGTTGCTCTACTTTTATTTATGTGTTGTGCAGTGTGTTTAGATATTGTCTTACGAGCTGAGAGCTTAGTCTGTTTTGACCCAGCCATTATTTCTGTGGTAGGGATCACAACCCCCCCCCCCCCCCTCCCCAGACCCTCTTTGTCTCACGAGAGATCGTATCAAAAAAGTAAGATCCGAGAGAGAGAGAGTGAGTCAGTTTAGGTATTTCGACTCAGTGAGCCACTCGCCTGTCAAACAAGTAGCTCCTCAGCTGTCTGCTGATGCCTGATAAAGTAGGAGACATGCCTAAGCATTAATGGAACTGAAACAAAAATAAACCATTTTCAAGTATAAAAAGAGATGCACATACAGCGCAGAACTTGGCAGCGCTGCCTTTGATTTATTCCTCCGGGGGAAGAAGGACGGTATTTGTGTGTTTGGAAGAGATGTGGGGGGGGGGGGGGGGGAGAAAAAAAAAAACATGGCACACAAGGAACATTCCAAGTTCGCCACAGGAAATCAATTTATTTGAGAGGGCAGCGCAGGCTAAAAATAGGGAAGCCCCAAACAATAGAGTCGGAATTAATTGCCCAGATTTTGTGCAAAGGCACGAAGACTCCAGAGAGACAAAGTTATTTCTCTGTCTTGTTTTCATATGTGTGTTATGGAAATATTAGTCTGGTTTGAGTTGTCATGTTGTTTTGTTTTTTGGTGTATTTCTGCATGTTTGCAGCTGTCAAAACCGAGCGGATTCTCAATCATTTTCTTTCCCAGATATGACGACTTACCACTTGTCAGCTCGGCTGCCAGCTGCCTTATTTGACAGGATGTGATGATTTATCACAACTTCTCCGCAGTAAATAGACAATAACTGTTTTGTCACACTCCACTGAGTTCTAACTGGGTTTTTTCGGCAGTGTGCGAGGGAGTGCTGTAGGGGCCTTATGGGGGCTGATGTGCCGTTTTTAATGAGATCTCACAGCAGTGTTTAAATATTTAACCGTTCCTGGTGAAGCCTCCCCAACAGCCGCCAGGCAAAACTGGTGAGTTTTCATGCAATCTTCACAGAGTGTACAGCACCTATCCCCTGAAAACATCAGAAAATAAGCACAACCTGAATAGATAATGGCATCGCGAATACACAGCCTGCTGCGCCTAATACCCGCACCTATCCACTCGGCGGCTGTCTTTGCCCCTGCAAATAACTATTCACACACCATGACAAAGGCTGAGCATAATGATGAAAAGCTGCTGAATTATACATCTGTTTTTTGATGGGACATTTCAAACTTTTTATTTATTTTTCCTTCCCCACAAAGTAATTCCCCCGTCTTTGCCTGGCTCTTTTTTTTTTTTTTTTTTGCCTTTTCCACCTCGTTTTTTTTTTTTTTTTTAAAGCTTTTCTGAATGTTTTCCACCACCGATCAGTTCAGCTCCTCCAGCCTTCATGTTTTTACATCCCACCAGCCGTCATTCACAGAGAAGGGCGCTGGGGTGTCTGACACCACCTGCTGTGTTCAGAGGGAAGGTGGTGCTGCTGCGTATGCATGTGGTGTGTTTATGGGTGAAACTATGGAAATGTGTGTGTGTGCGTGTGTGTGTGTGTGTGTGTGGGGGGGGGGGGGGGGGAGGTGATGTGGAGGAGATAGGGGTAGTCGAACAAAAGTGTGGCTCAAAGAGGGATAATAAAATTGTAATTATGTTTATTTACTTTGATTTACTGCACAGGAAAACTCAAACACTATGATTTAACATGGTTATTTTCCATTAATCTTATTTAGCAGTCTTAATTATGAGGCTACTAGAAGGACATTTTAATCTGATGTTATAGATGCCTTCCTAAATAGACTTTTGATTTTTGCAGACACTGATTTGTTGTGATTTATTTCTCATCCAGAGTAATGGAATGCTTTTACACACTTAGCCTTAGATTTTTTTCGGAGGTAGGCGAATATTAAGGAAAAGACCCTCGGATGGTATTTGAAGCTGCTTGGGGAATCCTGTATACTGTATTTGGGATTGGGTATTTGAATACACTGTACCTGCCAGCTGGAGGGATCTAAAGTGACTCGAGCCTACAGATGACAACATCCGCAGCATCCACCCCCCCTCCCCCCTTCCTACACCCGCTCTCCCCCGTTTCCCATCTTCCCCCTCGACTCCGCTCTCCTCTTTTATCCCCCCTCCCCCATCGCAGACAGCCCATCCCCACTTGTCTGGCAAACTCAGCTCTCCCCAAAAAAAAAAAATCCACCACCATATATACATTCAGTCAGTGCTTAAAGGCCTCACGTATTGAAAGGAGCGTTATAAGCCGCTGCTAACCCGTCTGTTCACTTTGTCAAAACGTTGTTTATTTGACCAGGGATGTATAGGCATTGCTGTAGGGTCTTTAGACATTGGCAGACACTTGGTTGCCAAATCATATGCATGAGTCCTCTTGCCATGCCGCTTCATGTGGCTGCCAAGTGAGGCCCAATGGGGTCTCTGCCAGGGGACCCAGACTACTATTCACACCCCCACCCAACCACACTCCTACTGTAATGCACACACACACACACACACACACACACACACACACACACATACATAAATACCTCTTGCTTTCGTGATGCCCCCCTCACTCCCTCCCTCCCTCCCTCCCTCCCTCCAAACCTGTACCAGCCCTATGCCCTCCTATTCCCGCTCCCCTACGCCATTCAGTCTCCATACCACACTCATTATTAATGATCTGAGGGACAGCTTTCATTTGATCTATTACTTAGGATGGGACGGCGTCTGCTGTGCTGCTGCATCCCTGCTGGATCTTTAATTATTTCATGGAGGGCTTTCCTCCTCGCCGCTGCTCCTGCTCTGTTGTGCAGATGAAATATTGAAGTTGAGGAGTGTAGTGCAAAGTGGCCCCATACAGGGTGAGGTGTGTGTGTGTGTGTGCGTGCACATTCTAGTGTGCTGGTTTGTGTCTGTGCAGTGTAGGTCTACTGTATATTTGTGGATATCTCCTGCAGCTCTCAGACAGATCGTCCTTTTTCCATTTGGACTTTTATCTTGCAACTTGGGTAGCGCGGTCGCAGATTGCATCTGTTAAAAACTTTTTCCTTAACTTCCCAAACACAATGTTTGGTTGTGTGAGTTGTTGTCATCGTTAAGAGCACCGAGTATTCCTGGCTTTCTGACAAAAACAACCAAACAAGTGCTTAACGTTTTAAATAAGTAAAAACACTATTAACAACTGTAAATAGAATGATTTCAGTGCATGTGTAATGTGCCGTGATTATGGGCCATTAATGTCATATTACAGGCGGGTTATGGGGCAGTAACAGCGTGATATCACCGCTCACTTTTTGTTGCCAAGAATAACAACGCATAACAACATCTGACGTAGAAATATGGCCTCGCGCCGCAGAGGCACACAACTTTGCATTCAGGTATGATGTATGGCGAAAGGCATAACTACTTTGCTCTCATACTTCATAAATTTTGGCCTCTCCTGAGACACAGGCAACTGTGTTAATGCCAATCAAAATTCCACAGTGCACCGTGTTACACTCATTTTGTGTCATCTGGGCAGCTGAGGACTTATGAATTCCATAAAATGCTCGGAGATGCTTACCTCATGCGGCAATCCATACTCCATAAACATAATGACGCCTTATTTTAGTTCATCTGATTACATGTGATGCTGTGATTTGCATCCACAGCACCTCTCCACTCAGTAAAACATTGGATTGCTGTAATTGGTAGTAGGAGTAATCCATGGGCTTATGTGGGGGAGCACTGGAATGACATTGATATACAGCGCTCCATTAATTGCCATATGAATAGGGTCTGCAGTGGTTGGCGCTCTGCTGATGCATCACAGTAAAAGAGATGGGTCACTCTGTCTTCTCCAGCCCGCAGCTTTGCCAAGCTCATAATTACTAAAACCTCCAATTAATCTTCCCATCACATAGGCCAAATACACACTTCCTCCATATACTGTATAAATGAATTACAGTGTTCTCTTAGTAAATGTGCAGGCCTTTGTGTATGTGTGAGTTAGCACAAATAGGTGTGCATGTGTATGTACTTTATGCTCACAGACTTGAGTGTCCATACCCATGAGAACATTAAGGATAAACAGCACTATATGTTCTTCAGCTCCACTGTGAGCCACACAGGACATCAATAAAAGTAGCATTAGTTGTGTCAGTGCCACACCGTCACAGTTACACAACTGAAATGACTTGCTTGCAACTTTTATTTTGTATGTCCACAGGAAGTTTTTATACATGCCTATAAGCAAGCTGGAACACAAGTTTTTGTAATTAGTGTAACAAACTTTTTACTCTGCTTCTGTGAGACACACTTTCCTCAGAGACCAACCAGATTTAGTGTAATTTTCTTTTAATATAAAACTTAAAAAAACAACAACTATAGAGGTATGTTTTAATTTTACGTGAATTGAATCCTGTATTTTTGTATGTGCTTTTATTCTGTGTGTTCTTGTGTCTGTGTGTGTATGTAGTGCTTCATCCTAGTCCTGTTTGTGTGTTTATTTGATTTTTACCTGGTGCTTATATAAATGTATCTATCCATTCCTCAGTATCTGTTTAAATCATTTAATATTGTCATTAAGTGCAGCTACACTGAATGCGATTTGTAAAAAGTCAAATAGCACTTAAGCACATTGTCAACACATTCATATCTGCACTTGTGTGTGTCTAAATGTGTGCATGCATGTGTGTGTCTGCATCATTATGTATTCCTGATCGTAGCACACAGTTCTTTTGGCCCCTGGCCATTCAACCTTTGCTCATTCTGAACAGCATCTCCCAGCCACAGTCCAGTCTGGCCGTCAGCCTCCTACTGTCACATACACAACACCTTACTGGCACCCAGTGGTGAAAGGAGGTACTGCATCCACTTGATGCTTGGCCGACAGCAGGGGGAGACGGAGATGATTGTTTACAAGTGGCATTTGCCCCTAATTAAAAGCAGCACTTGTTGGAGCACTTGGTCTGCAGGAGGACTAGCATCCACGGTGACGCAGGCTGGCCCACTGATCCTGTGGTAAGCCTCCTCCACTCTGCAGAGACACACAAACACAAACATCATATCAGGAAATGAGGAAAGTAAGCATATAAACAGTACAAATTACACTTTTAATTACACAGAATATTTTTGATTTTCTGGACTTTTGGGCAATCCGGCTGCTCACAGTCTTGGCGAGGAGTAAGGAGAGGGATGAAATTGAAAAATATGAAAAATGTCTTCATGAAAAACAACACAGATGGCCATTTCCTGTGACAAATGACGAATCAGAATGACTATCTCTCACTCGCCCCAGCAACCCAGTCACCTCTCTCCATTCGCCTACTCTGCTGGCCCAACATCTGGCCGTCCCGTGTGGAAAGGCCATTATGTCAGGACAGAGGATGAATGAAAGTAGCCATCGACCTGTCTTCGCAGCGACTAACAGGGCAGCCAGTGTCTGCGAGTTTTGACCGGCTTAATGGAGCACAACAGCTCAGCAACTAATCACCTGTTCTTTCTCATCAGCCGCTTCCCCCCGCGGGACAGTAATTGATTGTTAAGTGTTTGATGGATCAGACTAAGACGGAGCTGACCTGACTCAGTGAAACGAGCTGTACAGTGTGAAGCCCCCATCTGTGGTTTTTTATGTTTTCACACTCAGAGAGAACTTCTTTATTATCACAGGCTGGAAAACATTTGTCCACACATGTCACACAGTTCAGGGTGTCTACTGAGATTTCTCTCACTCTCTTTTTTGTGGCTGTTCATTACCCCCTCTGGTTGCAGAAGAACTCTTGTGCTTGATTTACGACAGATTAAGAGTCCAATAATGCCATCAGTAGACACCTTTATGAGAGAACTTTGTTATGTTACGATGTACACTTGCTAGAAAATATCCATAGAATACAGTTATTCAGTCTGGCACCTTACAATACTGGTTTGAAGTCTTGTTTATTTTTAAAACTGGAGGGAATTGTTTATTAAATAGTTATTTTCCATTGCAAATTTACTTTAAGTTTTATCCTTAGAGGACAATAATGTGTGTTACAATATTTTCAATGATTATGTATTTACACTAGTTGAATTGCAATCATTTTTCCTAACAGGACTTTGCTGCTTCGTTTAGATCAATGGATACAGATATCAAGAATTTTCATTTGGCTTTTTGTAGATTCAGGTGTTCAATTTCACAATTTTGTGACGTTTAGTAGACTGAAAAATAACTGGAGTAATGAAAGTTATTAATTAAGTAATTTAAGCTGCCTCGAATTTTAAGTGCATACATGGAAACTTGTCAAATCGACAAAAAACACTGTAAATGTAATCCAGATATCTCACTTGAGTCTGAAAAGCTGGTTGTGGTCTAACTCTTGCTCCTCTGCAGTCTCTCCTTGACCTCTGTCCCTCAGCCTCCTTTTTCTCTCCTCAGGGTCCAGTGTGAGTAAGACCACCAGGCTGGGCTGCAGCAGGTCAGTGGGCCACCTGTAGACCTCTGAACCCTCTGCTGGAAGGTTGCACACAGGACCACTCACTGCTGTGGCTATGGCATAGGCTGCTGTGCTGTGCCAGAATCTGGGGAGAGATAATGGATTTAATAGCAGAAGATGGATAGATAGATGGACGATCAGGTACAGGAGCATGGGGGTGTCACTGAATTCAACTTTTAGATCCCTGTGGGATGGATCTTAGTCCCCCCTCTATCATAAAACAGGTCAGAAAACAGGCACACTTCACAACACCTCAGCTGTCTGTACCTGTCAACGATGACAGGTGTCTTCATTCCCTCCTGGCCTATTGCCTCAGCTGTGATATAATTCCCTACAGCGTAGAAGGCCCTGCGGAAGAGGGGCGGCTCCCGATCAAAGCGGGCCCTCAAGGGGGACAGGCACTGGGGAGGTGAGCGAAGAAGAGTGGCTCCAAGAGCATTCTTCAGAGACTCAGTCAGCGTGGTCTTACCTGTGAGGGAAGGAGCAAAGGGTGAGTTCAAAAATGAAAGGTGTAATAAAAAGTTTGGGTACATTTAAGGAGAAAAAAGAGAATATTTGTTTGTGTTTTAAAGTGACGCTTAACCCTCCATCCTTCCTACATGGGTTTTGTAAAGAGTATTTGATGAGCGAGATCTTCAATAAAACATTTCCACGTTGATGTAACTTCTCTGAGGTCATGACACACGATCCTCCATTAGGCCAGACTCACCAGCAGATAATAGCTTTAGCAGAGAATAACAGGCCATCTCTCTTAAATCAGACATCTATACATCAAACTGCTTCAAGTTAATGGCATTAACCTGTGGCATCCAGGCCCTCTATGACAATAACAGGGAAGTCTGGTTTACTTCTGGCCTCCACTCGGCTGGGCAGCAGCTCCAGAACAGATGTCGCCTCTGGGATGATGTCAGCGCTCTGCAGCACAGACACAGTGAGAGAAGAGGCAGGAGGGAATCATAAATACACACTACAATGGACCAACTTGCACTCATAGACACATCCAAGAAACTAGAGCAACCTTTGGGCTTCACTGCTACACCCTCAGCTACCACACCGGGGTGCCATTTTGCCACATCATGCATTTAAAGAAATTGAGCATAATCACACCACAATAATATTACTCTGACATCACACTCAGGATAGGAAGCGCAGATACTGTTATTATGTCATACTGCTGGATTCAGGTTTATTAGTTGTACAGATTTTAGGGGTTTATAAAATGTTAGCGCTCCTGTTAGGAGTTTTTATCTGGTCATACAAAAGACTGAAATTAAAAAAATCATCCTTATTTATTACCTACAGCAAAAAAAAAAGACCATAATTGAGTCGATAACTATTTAAAGTGTGTTTTTTTTCTGCCTGTGACCACTGCCACGAGTTAGGTGTCAGATATGATGATTTACAACATGCTGCAGAAGCATTTTTTTTTTTTTTTTTTTTTTTTACATTTTCCACTGCAAAAAAAATGAACAAATACAGATACAATTGAAAGCTGAAAATATTTTTCATCACCAAAAACTATGAAGCACATTGAGTCTATTGCTTGTCATCTCAAATGTGCTGTATAAATAAACTTGACTTGACATTTAGGGAACATTTATTTTTGATGAAGAAAAGAAGCCATGAGTGTAAGACCTGCTGTAAGAGTGCCAAAAACTCATTTCCGTGATATCCATTGTTTCCTTTTGTGCACATTTTCATGTTACTAAATAAATGTGTCTTTATTTAAAGACTATGTATATAACCCTCTAGTGCAGAACTATCACAGTGAAATTAGCCACTTATAAGCTAACAGAAATATAAGATGTAGCTGGTGGCTGAATGCTAATGCATAACATTTTTATATTTGATTGTGGTAACACCTGAGTAATAATACATATGTTAAACATAGTTTCATGACAACAATTTGACAAATTAATGTTCTACATTTGCTAGCCAGCAGTATGAAGTGAGCGTCCCCACCTCTCTCATTAGAATGACGTCGAGGCTTAAATGACGATGAGTTCAAATATGGTCAATATCTTGGCACTGTTTGCTTTAATAATTGCAAAACAGGCAAATGCATTTAATGACGGCACATATTAACCTCTTTCAGAACTTCACAGGCCTCCTCAAAGTTGTAGAAGACATCGGAGTTGATGATGTTCAGTGTAGCTGGGTGAAATTCTGGCGCCTCGGATGGCACAACACAGAAATCCTTTGACATTTCCACCGCCCGGTTGTCTGACTCTTTCCACAGACACTTCTGAGTCCACTGCTGGCCGTCCTCACCTCTCAGGTATGAACACACAAGCACTGGCTCATGCTGGACGAACTCTCTCAGAACTCGCTCTGACAGGGACGCACTCGGGGATGTATCTTTTAAGAAGTAGCCTTTGAGGAGAGAGTCTTTGACATTTGGCAGGAATGAGGACATGGGAGACAAGTCGCACTCTTTCGGCAGTTCTCGCAACAGTTTCTGCTTCAGCTCCGCGTAAAACTTGGCTCGTTCGATTCTGTCGCCGCCGCAGACGAGGACAGAGTAACACCTGTCGTTGTTTTGGACATTTCTGAAAACACGTGACACTTCTTTCCCCCGGCTCTTTTCTTGTATTGAAAAATAGACAGGTTCTCCACCCAGCTCTACCAAAAACACACGAGAGGACCACTGCGGAAGAAGAAGAAGAGACATGGCGCGACGAGACATCTGTTACAGCTGCAGTCCCGGTCAGCGTCCAAGCTGCTTCACTGTTGGCGAGTTACACAATATGGGCCGCTGCAGGGAAAACGAAAGTAAGTCCGCCATGCTGGAGAAACGAAACTTATCGAGTACAGTCAGCTGGTGACACACAGGGCAGCACATTTATTGCTGATCATGAGAAACTCGGAGTTATGTTTACATAGAAATGGCTCTGAAACTGCTGGGTGTGTCACAGTGAGGCGTTGTCTATTTGGCAGCTGCTCACCTTGTCAATCTTATTGGGGCAAGAGTACGAATTAGCCTACGTGAACTGTAGAAAAGTGATAGGCTATTATAAAGTTTAAATAATAAAACATATATATATATATATATATATGTAGTTAGTGTATAGTATTACATAGTGTATATAATGTAGGCTAATATAAAATGTTGATAAAGGCATAGGTCTACTCTAGACAAAGTTTGGGCGTAACTATTTTTACTTTTTTTTTTTTTTTGCACATGAGTCACATTTCATCTGAGTCATTTTCCAGCCACACACCACACTAACTTTCGTTTTCGATGTTTGTAAACAGAAACTCAGCTGCCCAGCTGATCGACATTCCGTCCTCTCTCGCTTCATGGTCCACCCTGCAGCCGTGTATTTAAGGAGCATCGGCTTCCACAGAGCGAGCAGAACAGGTGTGATACGATACGATTTGACGATGGAGCTCTCCTCTGTGTTCGCGTCTCCCATGCTGCTGCTGCAGCTCTGCATCCGCACCCTGCATTACTTTCTGGTCAGCTTATATTCCAAAGTTTGCGACAGGAGAGCCGGAGTCTGCAGGGCAACAATCTCACCTCCGCCTACTCACAGCAAACTGGAGGAAAATAAAGTCCAAGATTCGACGACTCCAACAAGCGTTAACTATCATTTCACACGCAAGTGTAACTACAAATGCGGATTTTGCTTCCACACTGCGAAAACATCTTTTGTCCTGCCTCTGGATGAAGCCAAGAGGGGCCTCTCACTTTTGAAGGATGCTGGTAAGTTAGACAAATCAATAAGTATTCTGATCTTTTGCAAAAGCCTACCTAACCTCTTGCATAAAGTTAAATGTATCTCTTTGTTTGTCAGGCATGGAGAAGATCAACTTCTCCGGGGGGGAGCCATTCTTGCATGATAAAGGGGATTTTCTTGGGAAATTAGTTCAGTTTTGTAGACTGGAACTTCAACTCCCAAGTATCAGCATCGTCAGCAACGGAAGCATGATTAAAGAAAGATGGTTCCAGAAATATGGTAAGTCGTCAAATTAGCGTCAGTCATGTTTTTTCAAGTCTTTGTATTTTTAGTCAAATAAGAACACTCCTTGAGCTGATGCAAATGATCTACATCATCTACATGATCCGCTCACTCCATCAGGTGACTATCTGGACATCCTGGCCGTCTCTTGTGACAGTTTCAATGAGGAAACCAACCAGCTGATCGGCAGAGCTCAGGGCAAAAAGAGCCACCTGGACAACCTTTATAAGATCTGCAGCTGGTGCCAGCAGTACAAGGTGGCGTTCAAGATCAACTCTGTTATCAATACATTCAACGTGGATGAAGACATGACGGAGTCCATCACCTGGCTTAACCCAGTGCGCTGGAAGGTAACAAAAAACAAAAACGGAGAGTGTATGTTTTGGTAGAAAAGGGGCACAGGCTCAAGCTTTTTTTTTGTGTTTTCAGGTGTTCCAGTGTTTGTTGATTGACGGGGAAAATGCAGGAGAGGATGCCCTGAGAGAGGCAGAGAGGTTTGTCATCAGTGAAGAGCAGTTTCAGGAGTTTCTGGATAGACACAGCAGTGTCTCCTGCCTGGTTCCAGAGTCCAATGAGAAGGTAGGACTTCAAATATGATTGTAGTTCTGAGTCTTTTTTAAGTAGCATTGATGTACCATATAATCAGCATAGTTTTGCCGGGTAGCATGCTAACATTTCTGAACTGGCGCTAGTCATGAAGTAAAGTTGAGGCTGATGGGGATTGTATCAGTTTGCAGATGTTAAATTGTAGATTTAAGTAAAGAAAAGTAAAAAATGTTGACAGAAAAAAGGACAAAGTCATGAGGTAAAGTCAAAGGATCACCAAGGTCATAAAGATTAATTCCTTTGAGTACAAAATCTCCATTCAGTAGACATCCTTCTTAAAGGGCGTGATTAAGAATACATCTGTATTTATTTTTTTATTTTTTTAAATGAAGAGAAACTCTCAGTAGAAAAAAAGTGGGTGGAGAAATCCTGAGTGTCCCCAAAAATGGAAGTAAAAATGTCTTTATTCTAGATGAGTTATTGTCAACTGTTGGGACCCAACAGTAGGTGGCAGGGCAGTTTTCAGTGGGTCGTAAAAAAGTTTGATCATATGATATCAAACATAGTTAAAACAACAACAACACAAAACAGTGAATGGCCAATCAGCCACATTTCACTATCTCTTGCTCCAGCTTGTTTCCACTTTGGCACAGGCCACGCCTTTAGGAGGTGGAAGAAGGAAATGAGAAATTAAAAAAGTTCAACCTGCATCCTGTCAGAAAAATATTCTTGCAGGACATTTTGTGTTAGGGACGCAGCATCATCAGTTAAGTTCAGAGCATGTAAATAGTTGGACAATGTTAAGAATAAGTGTAAACCAAAAGTTAATATGTGTGGTCTTCTTTACAGATGAGGAATTCCTACCTGATCCTGGATGAATATGTAAGTACCTTCTATTGTTGATAACGCACAACTCTTAATACTCGTGATCTTTTCCTTTAACAGTACTGTTAATACTGAAGGGCAAGGCTTAAGTTTGGCCCAATTTAAAAACACTCAAGTTTTTTTTAATGATTTGTCTGAGGTCAAATAAAACTCCTGTGTTTGCCTTCTAAGTGTGACATTCACAGGTAACTAACAACATCTAAGGACAACATTTAAACCTTTAACTGATTCAATCTTTCTTTTTTTCAGATGCGATTCCTGGACTGTCGAGAGGGAAGGAAGGACCCATCCAAGTCCATCCTTGATGTCGGTGTGAAGGAGGCCATATGCTTCAGCGGCTTTGATGAAAAGATGTTTCTGAAGAGAGGAGGGAAATATGTGTGGAGCAAAGCCGACATGAAGCTGGAGTGGTGAAGATCTGCAGCAATGACAACTTTTTTATTAGTCGTAGCACTAAGCTTTTGTACAGTATTATTATTATTTTGTATTTCTTTACAGAACTTCATGTTCTTCATATGGTTTGTTAAAAAAAACTGTGAATATGTGAAATTCTATGAAAGAAGCTTGCACTTGGTAATTTGGGAAAAAAAAATATATATATATTGATGTTAACTTGCATTGCATGCACTTGTATTAGTAAATGTAACAGAACAATAACATTTATTTTTCACTATATAATCTGTTGTCTTTTGTTGTGTTTTGGTCATTATCTTCCATTATGTCTGATTTTATTTATTCGATTTAGATGTCCCTGCAGGTGGGAAACAGTTAACAGTGCATCACTTTTTATTTACGTTAACTGGTCATAAAAATGTCTCCTGAAATGACCTCCCCATTAGAGAAGAACACAAATGGGTTAATGATCTGGTTCTTATAATAACCTGTGTTCCAGGAAAGAGGAAGAAACATTGTTGAATGGATACCATAAACCTCAAGAGCCAGTTTTTCCTGCTTTGAGTTTATTGTGTGGCAAGTCTTGTCAGGCCATCACCCCAACCGCTGCTTAGTCACAACAGTTTGTGTACATGAATTGTTGCTTAACTGAGCACACTGTCCTTTCCACTTATACTCAAAGTGCAAGCTGCTGCTTCTTGGTAGAAGACAGCTGTATACAGAGATCCTTATGTTGATATAAAAGCTGATCAGAGCTGGGCCAACTAAACGAATAAGTAAAGGTAGTTGGACCCAATATGAAAGGAAAACAGTGGATATAAGTCTTCAAGTACTTCATGGTTCTACCTCTGACAATGTCTGATGTAGTTTAAATAAATCGACTACATACAGGTTGTATGAGGTCATTTGTATTTGCATATTATAAGTTTAGGTTTCACTTCTTGCAAATTAGAGATCATATGAATGTGATTCTGAAACTTAAACGACATCATGATCTACAGACTGAAAGACTATTTGAGTAAAGGAGAATCAGGTCAGCTTTCATTAGCTGATTTCCTTTCACACAATTTGACCAAAAGGAAATAAAAAAAAAAAAACCCCAAACAAACAGAAACTAAACTATACCTCCACTTATATTTTTTCATTGTTATGGTTTTGTTTTTTTAACTGAATATGTTGAGAAATAGTTGCAGGTGCTCATGTTGAAAATGAGGCCTAGATGAGAACATTAACTTAGAATAAGCTTCATTGACTAAGTATGCTGTAATACTGTAGACTGTATGTATACTTAAAAGAAAAACATACTTCAGGTTTGAAGTTGCTGTCATTGATACAGCCCAGGAAGTAAGAAAAAGATACATAGCTAGCGATAAGGACAACAAAAACATAGAATAATAATATAGCCTATATAAATTGGTGAGGATTGTGAAACGTCAATATAAAAAATATGCATCTATAGAGTTTGTGTATAAAGTAGGGTGCACATATTTTACTATGATGGATGATATGTGCAGTGTGCATATAAAACTGTAAATGTAGAATTGATTTATTTTTTTGCCATTATAAAGGCTGTATTATTCGTCTAATTTGCTCAACACTTGTAAAATAACCAGGTGCAGAAACTAGTTTCTACCACTAGAGGGCAATATAAACGTAACAATTTTAATTCCAACCATAGATTGTATTCATAGACTGTAAATATTGAGACTGTATTACAGTCTTTTTTCAAATTAATAATTTATTTTATTTTATTTTTGTTCCTCATATAATATCATTAACAAGCAAAGTCTGACCTTCACACTTTTAAATGGGCACAAAGTAGACAATTACAGACAAAAACAAATAGCCTACGTTCATAAAACAACAATTTTAGAATATGATTGAATGATAGGCTAGCTGTAAAAAAAATATACTGTGAGACGTCTATTCAGGAATCAAGAAGTGTATTTTATTTTGTTAATCTCAGTTTTCAACCAGTCAGACGCTTTGAAAAAGGGGGTTACAGCTTTTCGCCAGCAGGGGGAGCTGTCGTTTGTGTAAAAGGGGCTTGTGACTGGGCTCTGCTGTAAAACGCAGACGGGAACCCTCTCACGAACAAATGGCGTCCCTCCAGTGCGAAGCAGATGATTTCCCACCGAGCACGGCAGCAGGGACGGCGGAGAGGTAAACACACCGCCCCCTGTTCGCTTCCTGTGCAGCCAGAGAGCCTGGCGCTTTCCGCGGGATTGTGTTGCTGGCTGTCGGGTGGACGTTGCGCACTCCTCGGTAATCGAGATTATACCGCCGTTCCGGTGTACAAACAATCCTACTGTCAGGCAAAACAGAGGAGAATCTCAGCTGCGGCTTATTCTCTCCGTCTGTTGGTTTATTTGTCTAATTTCACCGATGGTGGTCGGTGGTCGGCTTCACCCGGGCCTGATTTCAGGCGTTGCACGCGACAGTAGCAGGTCAAATGTTTCCACCCCGACGTCGGAGGGACATATAATGAACATGGGCATCACCCCCTCAGAAATATCCTCCTCCTCCTCCTCCTCCTCCTCTTCTTCCTCCTCCGACGCCTGACTGGTTGGCTGTCTCTTCGCTAATCCAATTCAGAAGATCATCTTTTCCACCTTTTCCCTGAGGTTACACCATCAAGACGGCGTTGTCTCAGAAAGCCAGGTAAGGTTTGCTGCTTTTCTAGTGTGTGTGGGGGGGGGGATCTGCTGTAGCACTTCATGTCCATTCTGTCTTTATTAGAAACCACTGTCGCATTTTATTTTCGCCATTTCCTCGCTTTTACACCAAGATATGTTGCTCTTAGCGTACAATTGTCAAGCTTGTTAACTGTTTGTTGGCCTGTCTCGGAACAAACTGCTGTTGGGGATGGATGACAAAGCTTTGGCTGCAGGTAGCTGCTTAAAAATGACATCAGTAGCCTACGGTTTTGTGTGTGGGTGTGTGTGTGTATATGTGTATATGTGTATATGTGTATATGTGTGTGTTGCTGACACTTGATCAGAGTTGCTGTAGTTGTTGTTCAATCATGTTTGTTTCTCATAGAGCAGCTGCAGAGTGGAGCTCTGAAAGGTCACTCTCTCTCTGCCCTGCTCTTTCCATTTTAAGCAGCATGTCCCCCTCAGGGTACAGTCAGATTATAGGCAGAGCAGTGAAACCAGGCTACTAGACAAACGGAGCATCTCTGCAGTCAGTGCTAGCCAAGGCTGTGAGGTTTGTGCTTCATTAAATGAATGTCTCTGTCCCACCTGAACGGAGTGTTTTTGTCTTTTTATGCAGTCTGATCTCCTCTGAAGTTGGCTTACATGAATAGTATTATTCTCAGGGACATGTGTTTTAAATCGTTGTAAACTAAGGAAACACATTTATGGTTTTAGTTCTTGTGTGACATGCGCCATGTCATTTATTTGCACACGTTTATAAGTGCCTGCCTTTGTCTGTGTGTAAACTTGATGAAATATGTTCAAAATATGTGGACAGAAAGTCCTTCCTGTTGTTACTCTTTGCTTTTAAGAACCCTCCCATTGTCTGCGATTGATTATCTCTCCCATTTCATATTACTGGAAACACATGCTTGCTCTTCCTCTGACAGACATGTTTAGGGAATGTAGCATTTCCACATACACACACACACACACACACACACACACACACACACACACACACACACACACACACACACACACACACACACACACTCACTCACGCACTATATGCGCCGAAGAGTGATGTTGTGATGCACTTTCCCCCCTTGCTCCTCAGAAAGCACCCTGTTCCCATCGGGGGAATAAAAAGCATCACACTCCCTGCTGCAGATTTGTTCAAAACAAGAAAAAAAAAAAAGCTGGTCTGTACAAAACAGCAACACATTCCTCAAGAGTGGCCAGCAGTAGTCAGCTTTGTTCCCAGAGGAGAGAGGAGATATGTTTACTTTAAAGAGTGAGAAGGCATGAGGTTATGATGCCCGGAGCTCCACAGGGACTACAGTCGGGATCAAAAATACACTTGCATGAATGTATATGGAAATATGCAGGCGTAAACATAATTTGGACCTAGGAGTGGCTATGATTGTTTTGTTGGGCTGTGTTCACCTCGTGCAACAAAAGCTCTCTCTCTTAATATTCATTTAAGACTTTCATGGCTATTCAGTGAAATTTCTTCATTTTGGAAGTTCCCTGCTGAACAGTCATTATGATGGTAAAGAGAGCTCTTTCTTTTACATGTTGGACCTTTACACAATAAAGCATTACACATCAGTTAGTTTGACCAAGTTATCTTATAAGAAAGGTGGCATCAGGACTTTATTCTATGTATCACTCGGCCTTGGTGTCTTTAATTCAGTCTAATGGAATCACAAAATGCAGCAAACATTCCCGATTCATTAAAGCTGGTACATCTGAATCACACAACAGACTCTTATCTTATCTATCTATCATCAATTAAAACATAGACAATAAATGTACCTAATACTAATAAGTAGCTGCTGGTGGTAACCATAGACACAAACTAATTAGCGATGGCAGTGGCGCCACAGAGGGCTTGGGTTGCTTGGCATACGCCTTGTTTCAGTTAAGTTGTGGAACTAGTTGAGTTGGTGGAGAAAAGTAATTTGTTAATCATTACTTCTTACTAATATGCTGCTTGCGTAACGGTTGTTTGATCGGTCCGTGATTTGATTGACAGGGACCATGTACAGTGTTAAACATATAAACGTTGAGAGGGTTAGCGTAGAGCTAGTGTACACCTGCAGTCCCTCTGCAAACATCATAGGTACAAGGCCACAGGAGGCCAGAAAAAACAATCACAGACATGCTCCATTTTTCTCAGCGCTCGCTCTCGTTGGGTTGCTGAAATATCACATGAGAAGTAGTGCTGATGTGCTGAATATTATCATCGTCTATGATTGGGTCACAAGCACTATGGTGGCAGGTCGTTAGCCAAAGAGAATCACGGCCGTGCTGATATCAGTAAACATCATAACTGTGAGTGTGATTATTACACTACAGTTGTAAAGCGGCATGTTCTAGTGGATTAGTGAACGGTAATAAACAAGACAAATATTTTCCTACTTACATGCTTCTTTGTATATGTCAGCAAGTCACCACAGACCAGCTACTTTGTATTATCCCCCTCTATCCCTCAGTGAAATAAGAGCCTTTTTGACAGTGGTTCTATCACATTTGTTAGTCCGAGTTAGCCTCTTGATCCGTGATGTGACGTTCATTTACACTTGTCAGAACACCTGAAGCTGAGTTATACTTGTAATTAAAAGTCCCAGTGCTGTTGTTCTCTCTAAAAGCCCCTTGTCCAATCAAATCATGCTCAGAACCTACTCTTATATAATCTTTGATATTTTTTGTACTTCCATGCCTCAGTGATGGATTATTAGCGCAAGACCTATATGGCTGAGAGTAATACAGTAAGGGGTCGCGATTTTTTTTCTGCCTCGCCTTCTGTATATATTGTACATGCATTCTGGCCTTTGATTTGTGGAGTGTCATGTTACATTGTGGTGCAATCACACAAGTGTGCCCGGGGAATAAACAAGGCAGCTCTTTGGTTTTCAGGTCATGAAGAGGACTGAGTAGGAGTCGGCTTTACTGTAGATCACACAGCAGTAGCACCTAATGTTAAGGAGATTAGGCGGCCTGAGACGGAGTTGAGCTAGAAATTTAGTCTAAAAAGACTTGTAATTAAACCTCAATTACTATCTTGTAACCCAAGTCTTGTAAGAGCGACTGAATCGACTGGGTTCTGAGAGCACAGGCCATCAGGAAATGTCAAACTCCTGTGGTTAGGTAACTGACATTTCTAAAGAGACTTAGCTGTCTCAGATATACAGAACATTCCTGCAGTGTACATTCGTTGAGTCACGCTTTTATTCTTGTAACATTTACACGTCTAGAGAAGTCATTTTGGTGTAATCTGACTCCAGGGGTTGTAGTCTGCCAAGGATTATGCAACAGCTTTAATGCCATTTCAGCTGCCTGTTTTGGTGAGTGTTTCTTAAGCTGCCTGTTTTCCAGGTGAAATGTGTGTGTTTTTGTGCCGGGGTTTGGTTTTGACACCCGGCAAGTCAACAAGTACCACTTGAGTACTCCTGAAATGAATGTTCATCGTCGTTCAGAGCGCTCTAGGTGTGTGTGTGTGTGTGTGTGTGTGTGTGGGGGGGTGGGTGGGTGTGGGGGGGCTTTTTTCCAGCCAGTTAGGATCACGTCAGGATGATATGGGGATTGTTATGAGAGCATTATGTGACGCTCGTGTGTGTACGCCTTGCTTCTCCCAGACGGCTGCTTGGCATTTAGAAAGGTTCTCGAGGGCTCCATTTCTCTCCGACAGGTAGGGCTCGTAACTTAAGACACACCGCAGATTCTGCTTACCGTCCGACACTTTCCAGGATTGAGTGTTTAAGGAACGTGTACATCGCAGGAAGCTCTTCCCAGGAAAAGAACTATGAGCCATTTCTGAGCAGAAAACAATCCCTTTGGAGCTACAGCTCAGCAGCATCCATCCGTACATACTGCCTGATGAAGGCCCCAGCTATATTTTTAGACACAGATGTCATGGCAACACTGGATACATTTTTGTTTAGTTGTAGAATTTACTGACTCTTGCAGAAAACAGCCTGAATAGATGATGTAACTCCTTATGTAGACGTGTTTCCAATGCAGCTCTTATGGAGTTTAATTGGAGGAACAAACATTTTTAAAAACCTTCTAAAACAGTTTGTAATTCTCATTTTGGTGTCCACCCACTTCCATCACACTAAATTGGCTTCTGTTGAAAGTTGCAGATTTGGAGAGAAGTCAGGATGAAATAGGCAGAATTTCATTTTTCCGCCCACGATGCCCTCCATCAATTATAATTTCACAACAAATGACGTCTCATGTCCATTAAACACACACCACTCACACTTCTGCTCGGCTGGGAACGAACCAACACTCTGCTCTTACTACGTCGGCCTCTATCACTGATGCTCTCAACCTACACACAACAAAAAAAAAAAAACGGCACGCCACAACATGTCCGCGCTCGTCGTAACTGCAGAAATGTTGCGAATCCAAAAACTGAAGTAGAAGAAGATGAGTCAGGAGGTAGGCCGGGGATCTGGGAGTGCCAGTGAGGAGCCAGAAACTGGTGCAACCTGGCGTGGCATAAAGCACCGGCAAACGCAACGGGGGAAGACAACAGATGTACAGCACAGTGAATGTGTAAAGAAGGAGTGTTCGGGAGAATTCTGTGAACAACATGAGTCAACAAGCTTTTATTCTGACTTCATCTGCTCTAAAATCTAAACTTGTACTTTGTAATCTTGTTGAAGGACCTGACTAAACCTTGGCACACAGTGGTAATAAGAACATAGTGTTTATGTTGTTTACCTGCCATAGAAATATTATTATTATTTTAATGACTAGACTTATTAAAAAAAACAAAAACTGGAACTTTAGATCTTAAGGAATGATGAGATGAACTGTTGTGAAAATGTTTAGCAAGGTGTTTGTTCTCCTGAAGCCATGTCTTCTGCATGAGGCATTGCAAAGTACTTTATTGCTTGTCGTGTCAGGCCCTCAGTAAGGATAATGAGACTGAGACTGCACCTCCATCAGGTTATCTGGAACAAGAAAGTCTTATTAGTAAGCCTGATAACAATTTCCTCCTATGCCTATTATCCCTGCAATGGAATCCACTGTGTCCTCACTCTGTCAGTGGATGCCTCCACGGTGACACTTCTCACAAAAAAAGTAAAGTAAACAAGTCATTAAAAGAATAAAAATAACCCAGGGTCCCTGAGAGGCATATCATGCCTGAAAATGGGCTGTATAGATTTACAAGGCCGAGAACAGCCGCTAAAGTGCATGCCATTTAAATGTACATGTGAAAAAGATGAACGGATAAATACTTGTAGTGCTAGCACTCCCTTCAAGTGTCTGCCCTTTTTTTTGTGAAGCAAACTCACAGCCTGTAAACTGTTTCCTCTGGGCAGTTTTTATTGGCTCTACATTCTTTGTGCTGCCCAACAACAGGACGTCAGTGCATTTCCTTTCCTACGGTTTTTTGGCTCCCTCCTGCCCCATCTTTCTGCAGTGGGACTCGGTGATAGTTTTACTTCACAAGGCAGCCTGTCGCCCAACTTGAGGGCAGAATCGTAGTATGTTATTTCAAATGTATGAGATGGAAGAAAGCCCTCTGTGGAAGACAGAATGTTGACTGTCTTGAAAAAATCAAGTTAAAGCACGTGCACAAAATAAAAATAAAAAATTCCGTCTGCTCAGAAATGACTCGAGTTGCTTGAGAGTTGTTCGGGCTGCCTCCGGTGAGAGTGTGTGTGTGTGAGCGCACGCTTGCAGATGAGGCCGTGGCCGGCTCTCTGTTGGAGTGGCTCACTCCTCGTGTGACCATGAACACTCCATTGTCCAGCAGTGACGGCAGTCCTCATCAGGCAGCAGTCACAGCGGCTAACTGTGTAGTGCTCTCATCAAAGTCATCTCACTGAAAGGTTAAAAATGTTGATATGATATTACACAATGTAAGTGTCTCCATTATTACAATGAGACAAATGGCTTGGGTTTTTTTTATGTGTGTGTGTAAGGAGAGGTAGAACCAGCTCTCCTTACACAAACAAGAGCTCTCCTGTTCTTTGAAACATAGTGTGCACTTGAGACTAAAGACTACCCTCAAATATATTTTGACTGTGCTGCTTATTCTTTTCAATAAGGACAGACTTTGAGAAATATCTACATTTGACACTGATTTTATTCCCTCTTCTTTGAAAGTGTACAGGAGGAAAAAAACACATCTTTTAGGGGGATTCG
This sequence comes from Labrus mixtus, assembly GCF_963584025.1. Lineage (NCBI taxonomy): Eukaryota > Metazoa > Chordata > Actinopteri > Labriformes > Labridae > Labrus > Labrus mixtus. The sequence continues at coordinate 14,789,068 of NC_083629.1, forward strand.
TAAGGATTAAAGGTAGAATGTGTGACTTTTTGATCCAGTAGATGTCGCCCATGAGCACCAGCATGAAACCAAAACAAACCGCTGTTTGGCGACACCTCGGCTATTATGAAGCGTCCACATGTTGGTTAACTCATAGCTTTATACTGCACATAAATAGACTGTTAATGACCCTGATCTAAAGACATGTACATGACATCTGAATAAGCAGTGATTAGTCAGTGATGTTATTCTTCTTTTCTCTTGTCCCCGACTGAAACAGCGTCATACGCAAGGCCGTCCTGTCCACCTAAACATGATGTAAACACGGCTCCACCAAAAAATACAGCTGGCGGGACTCGGGCTTCTCTCTCATTACAGACAGTTATGAATCAGAGAGACATTTAAGGAGTATATATATAGATGTATTTATGTGTAAAATGTTGCACATTCTTCCTATGAATTCTTCCACATGAATCTATGACTAAGGAGAACATTAGCAAAGTAAATGAACACATCCACTAGTGCAGGGGTTCCAAAACTTTTCAGCCCATGACCCCCAAAAATAAGGTGCCAGAGACTGGGGACCCACTCTGTCCATGGAGGTGGTTAAAACATTTACCATTGTGCACAGCCGGGTACACGATCCAAACACTGGAATTAGAACGGCACAAAAGAACAGCCTGAACACTGTATTATTATTTTCATAATGGTAGCAGAATTAATCTCTTGATCTTTTTTTTTTTTTTCATATGTTTTGACAATAATGGGTAAAATAGGCAATTTTAAGTGATTTTTAATTTTGATGTGTTTGGTAGAATTCTCACGACCCCCTTCTCAGTGTCTTGCGACCCCCCCAGTGGGTCCCGACCCCAACTTTGGGAACCGCTGCACTAGTGCACCTACAGTTTAAATATGTAAATAAAACATGTAACCGTAAATCAACCCCTGACTTATACTTAAGAATATACTCTTTACTTAACAATAAATTTAACACACAAGTTGTTGTTTTAAACAACGAGGTTTCAAATTAAAAATCATGTGCTGCTAATGTTCTTTGTGTTCTTTTACATTGTGTCATTTCAAATATTCACTCTTCAAGAAGTCAGGAAGTGTAGAGCCCTGCATGCTGTGGCTGTCTCAGTTTCTCTACATGTGTAATAAGAGCTCACACAGTGACATAGTGGATTTGTCCAGAGGGTCGTGTTGTGATGTGTGATAAAGCTGTTGTCATCTCAACAGTCTTTATGTTTAAAGGTATGCCAAACAAACAAAGCTTTGAATGTTGACCTCATTGCGGGACGCGAGAGAACTTGATTGGATGAGCTCGTTCCTGTGAGTGTGGACACCTGGTTTGTTATACGCGCAGTAGTCGTGAGTTAAACCAATCAGAGTTCACTTCCTGAGTTGCTGCGTTGATATCATAACAGCATGGATAGAGGGAGCGGAGCTTGAGTTTATAAGCTTCATGAGTTAATGTGTTTGTGTTCTCTGATACGAGAATCTCCGTGGGCAAACACACATTTTGATGTAATGAAATGTTGTCTTGAACATGGGGAACTCCAAGTTGTCAACAGTCTCTATCTAGCAGCGATGGCTCACGGCCAAAAGGCGTCTTTTGTTTTTGTTTCAGAAACACTGCCAGAAATGTGCTCAGTTGTGTCACTTTCAGACGGCCTTGTGAATGCAGCTCTTCTTCTGTGGAATTGCAGCCTCTATGCCCTCAGTGGGTGTGACCTTGTGATTGTATGTTGTGTTGATGAAGATTCCCATTATTTCTGAAGAAAAGAAGCATTTAGTAAGGATTTGAGTCGACTGGAGTAACCATCAAAGATGTGTTTACACTGCAGTGTTTTTCTCATGTTTAGTTGGGAAAGAAATTCACAAGGAATTCCAATGAGGCTCACTTCAAAGATGAAAGACAAGTGAAAAGTTTTGCCGGTCTATTCCCCTATTGGATGGAAGCACAAAGGGAATTTTGATGACTGCTGCACATTTCTTAAACTTGAAGAATAAACTGAAAGCAACTTCCCGCGATAGAAAAGTGCAGAGAAGTCCAAACATGTTCGTACTAGTTTCAAATTGTTGGAGATAAAGTGTTCTTTTTTTCCTTCTGGATTAAGTGTGTGCAACATTTAGCTTCTACAGTGCAGGTAACATTGAAGATGGTCAGAACACTGGCATGAGTGCTTTATGATATTATTTGCAGTAATCTGGTTCTCTGTTCAGTTAATGAGTGAAGCCGCAGAACAGTGACAACAGATTGCCGGCAAAGTCGACCCTTGGCTCTGGCTCTCTGTATCTGTCAATAGAAATAGGGTCCATGTGGCTCGCCTGTCGTCTTCACTTAGCTTCGGAGACGCTAATGTTCGCCTGGATGCATTTTTGGGGAGGAGAGGAAGCCTATTGTCCGCTTGTTTTAAGGGCTTATGGAGTCCGCCAGTGATGATGTCATTTGGAGCAAATAAGGACGTCCTTCTAGCCACGTTATCTTGTTATTTTATCTTTATTATTGGAGTGTGGTAGATGACTGTGTGCCTTCGTCCTCGGATAGTACAGTCTGGCTATGTTAGCCCAGACAATAAGACTTTGTTTAGTGATGTGCATGTTACTCACCAATGTGTCATCAAGTCTGTGGGTGCTGTGAAGTCCGAGCAGCAGGGTGTGTTATCAGCTGTCTGTCTGTCTACCCCCCCCTCCCTCCTCCCTCCAGGTGTTGACAAACTTCATGGGTTGGGGAAAAGTAGAAATGTCAACAAAAGAAAACGTCCAACTCTCTCACAAAAAACAAAAAGAAAGATGAGTTTTTAGGACATTTAAAGTCAACAAGTGTCTCTCAGCTTGGTTCCATTTGGACAAGCAGTGATTTTTTTTTCTTCAAATGTCGAAGCTTTAAAACTTCAAGGAACAAACAGGACATTTAAAAGCCACCGAATCTCATGAATATTTACAGTCAGTCATTAAGCCCTGCACAAGCTGCAGCTCATTTGCCTAATGGTCTCTACTTAGGAGGCTTACATTGGCGTAGAAAGGAGTCCTTTTTAAAAAAAAACTTTTCACATCGCTTCTCGTGTTCTGTCCCATCTCCTTACCGTCTCTGACTTTTGCTTTCCTTCCTCATCCTCTTCCCTTCCTCTTTCCTCCTCTTCTGTCCAAACTTGTTTGTCTTTTTGTTTCTGCTTTTTGGCTGATTACTCAGGAAAACTTTGTGTATGTTCATGTTTCGACTGGGCGACATTAGAGAAGTGAGACTCTGCTGACAGACAGTTTATATCAGTGGATGTGGTACAACACATTGCTGTTTCAGTAGGGATGTCCCCTATTACAATCGTCAACTCATTGTTACTGATGAAAAGAGTCTTACTTCTAAAGATGTATTTTTGCCTTAATTGGGAAAGGACAGTGGATAGACTCTGAAACCAGAGAGAGAGAGAGAGAGAGTGGAGGGAAGATGCCAAGGGCTGAGTCGAACCCGGGCTGCCCTTTGTACATGGGGCGTACAAAATAACTGCTAGGCCAGCTGCCCCATTAGTTTTATAGGTCAGTTGGTCTCACACACACACACACACACACACACACACACACACACACACACACACACACACACACACACACACACACACACACACACACACACACACACACACACACACAAACTTATCAAAAACAACCTCCTTTAAAGAACTGCACCTTGGCTGTTGTAACCTGCTGATCCTGCTGCTCTTTTGGGTAACTAACACATGTGTTATGTCAGGGTTGCACAGGTTGTTGGAAGTCAGCCTGTCCTGTAAGTTTGATTGACTGAGTGAATAAATAAGCTATCTGCTGCAGCATTACCGCAACGTTTCACAACCATTGTTTCCTGTGGTTGTTTAGATAGAAAGCGGCTTTATCAGCAAGGCTGAGTCTAGCCGTCTCTTGAATAAAGTTTCAGAGGGCAGAGGCTGAAGAAGTTTTCATACATGTCAAGTGTTTCTCTTTTTCAGAAACATTCAGCATCATTGATGTTTTACCTTTTACTGTTAGCCATGTGGATAACAGGCTGGTTTTTTTTCTTCATAATTCTCGTGCATTTTTTTTTTGCTAGATTTAAACTAAAGCACGGGTTGTTGTAAGCACAAGGACAAGATGAGATTTACAGGATCTGAAGAAACAAATTTGGTGTTTCGTGTTGTCATCACCCAAACTGACCTTTCAGGTTAAGTAGAAACCACGAGGGTTCCAGGAAACAAAGTTCTAACACTTAACATACAGAGAGAGTTTAATTAAACTAAAACTCTCTGAATGGGACAGAATTATGGCAAAGGACCGAGGTGGCCATGAGACAATGGGTTTATTTGCCCTATATACTTCACTGTCAAATGGACTTTGACTTGCTAGTCACCATGAAACATTCAAACCCCTCCCCACACACACACACACACACACACAGATTCTCCACCCCACTCCAAAATACATCTGGTTGATTGTGTAACTCCTCTGGGCATGGAAAAACTAGGCCTTTCACCACTCCTGGCGCGGCCTCCCCTGCATGTCAAGGACAGACGGGGGGCTTTTCCCCAACTGCTGCTCCTCTACCAAGGCATGTCACCTTTCACATTCTGCCATTGAGCTGTCCCAAAATAATAGTCCCTGTGCGGGGGTCTCTGGGTCCTGAATGTGGGTTAGTAGAGAGTCGATAAAGAGAATAACACACTGAGCACGTAGGCTATAGCATGACTTCTGTGTGGTGTCACTTCTGTGTCATCAACCTATGGCCTATATTCTCCCACGACCTACATTCTGCCTGTAATAAAAGGGCTGGAAATAGATACTGGCATTTCTAAATGTTTTTTTTTATTGTCACAAGATGAAAGTGGTGACATGTCACACGTTGATTCTATTTATACATGCACTTCTGTTGGAGATCAGATGGAGAAATAGCATTGACATGAATTGAGGGGGCTGCACATTTAGAGACAGGTCGTTCATGTGTTAGTTAAAAGACTATAAAATGTTTGAATTAATAATTGACAGGGGTGTTTTTATCTCCCTGAAGGTTGTAGGGATGACACCCTGGGTTGGGTGCTCAAATTTGACGCCCATTTGCTTTTCTCAGGGTTGGTCATTAAAAGGTAAACCATTGCTTATTGCAGCACTGCTTAATAGCAGGGGCAACTCTAGGTTCACTGCAGTGCTCACTTTCGGAGCACTGCAGAGGACGTAATAATTGTGTGGTATAGCAGCTGGTGACTAATGTTGGTGGAGTAATTTGTACCCTACGTTGGTCACATTGTGGATTTACCAACCCCGCTCTCCTAACACAGCACCATGAGAAATGTAATGCAGCAGAATATCTTTGCAGTGAGACAAATGTATACTCTGCCTTCTAGGGCTGAATCAAAAATATCAATACAATGCAATATTTTTTTATCCCAGTTCAATATGGATTCCCAAAGTCCTGAGATCGGATTCGAACCCACGGTCGCTGTGACGAGGACTACGTACATGGAGCGTGACATAACCACTAGGCTACTGGCACCCCCCAAAGTGATATGTCTGTTGGCTCACTCAGCTAACTTAGGCTCTGCTATCGTGTTCTGGTCTGAAGCCCAATCTGAGGCTTATGTGTAGAAACAGAAACTTCAGTTTTTTAGATTTACACATGAATTTGTAGACTGAAATATTGATATTGGATTATAAAAAAAGTGACTGGTTAGCTTGGAGTAAAAAGCTTTGGGGACCTCGCAGACAACATAGACGCCTCATCTTCTTCCTAATGGTACTGCTTGCTTTTGTTGCTCATATAGTATTCATTTCAGTCAGTTTCATAACCAGGTAAAAACTGCCCGCAGTAAATTAAATATTCTGAAGATTTTATTTATTCTAAATCATACTCCAGATATACCCATAATGATATTTTCCGACCAAACTTTCATAGAGGGAGAAATATCATTATGTTTTTATTTTCTAAGATTTGGGGATCAATGGCAGGAGATCAGTTAAGAGGAAATGATCAATCAGAAAACTACATTCCCATGGGATTATTAGTGTCAAACTACAGAATCTTTCTATCTACCTGCAGTATGATTTTCCCCCTTTTTCTGAGTCATGTGTGTTTGTGCGTGTGTGTTGTCTTTGCGGTCTGTTTGTGTGTTTGATGCGTTGCACACTGGGAGCCTTCGCAACAAGGTGAGGAGAAGGCAGCAGGCAGTGAAGGTGAGCCAAGGAAGTCTGGAAAAATGGACGAAACTGGCACATTGCAACAGTCCCCTTCTTTCTTTCTTTCTTTCCCTGTCACTTTCTCTCTTTTCTTTGCCACAGTGTACACAGAGGGAATATGACAGGAAGGAAACTTCAAGGCCTTACTGTACTAATTGGCCATGAAGAGAAGGGATGGTCTGTTGAGGGGGGGAAGGGAAGGTGGGAAGGAAACAGGGAGGGAGGAACAGATGACTGGTTCAGTAAGTGCTTATTAGTCCTGGAGCCAATGTCATTTTTTTTCCCTTTTTGTTTTACTTAACTTAAGATGTGCCTTTTAATGTGCCAAGATTTGAGGTGATGGATGTGTGGATTTGAGGTGATTTAAATCATTGTGTCTTTGAACATATTTCTGTGTTTTGTGGGATGCATTTACAGCTGCGAGACGACGGGACATTGTTGTAGCAGTTTGCCAGACAAAAGGGTTTACAAAAGCGAACTAGAGCACGGATTAAGTTTCGCTGATAAGGCCGGCCAGAACAAAGTTCTCTCCAGTCAGCTCGTATCATATCATGCTTCGCACTTCATTAATTCAGCTGCAGCACATAATAACAGAGTCCAACATCCACTGTGACTCCAGGTAGAATATCAGCGTGTGTGTGTGTGTTTGTCTTCAGCTGGACACCCTGTGGCCTTCAGTTCTCAGTCTTTATCGCTGTCTCGCTCACTTGTCGAAGTGGTTGACAGCACATTCTTGCACATCAGCTGAAGGACGGCTTTGTGCGCGCACTGAAAGAATGTACATCTGTGTGCACAGTGTATGTGAAAGAGAGAGTGAGAGAATGCGTGGGCTGACTGCGCTGGCACATAAGCAAACAGTTAGCAGCTTTCTTTCAAATCAGCCATCAGCCATAGGTGAAGGGTATAAATAGATTCTTATGCAATGCTTTGATGGGGCATTATATAATTACGCACAGTAAAAGGTGGGAACCTTTGTGTAAATGGGGAGCTGAAAGGTTTTTTTTTTTTCCTCCTTTCTCTCATAATTCAAGTTCTCTTTCTATTCGAGCAAACACTGAGGTGGTGTGCACACACTGCTGCACACAAAGAGCACTTACTGTAGGTGAGTTGACTTTCCCGCGAATGTAAAGCCTGCCACGCTATGCAGACAGAGGCTTTGTGTTGCATGGGAGTCTGCTCTCGCGCTCCTATCTCTGTCTGAGTCTACGCAGGTGAGAATTTCAGATTTATTCATCTTCACCTGCTAAGAAGCAAACTTCATTTTGAAGGCCGATTGATTCCAGTCTCCTGTGTGAAACCTGACAGAGTAACATGGTAACAAACACTGTTGTATGAAATATCAGTCAGCATGAGAATTCAATGTACAATTGTTTAGAAGAAGCACAAGGAAACATTAAAATTAAAAATTAAAAAAAGTTGGAATGTATTCAGATTGAAGACTTCTTACTTGAATTTACAGTACTGGATCGATCACAGCTTTATTTTATTGATAATAAATCATTATATAAAGAAGGTTGATCGTTTAATACATTTGACAGTGGACTTGGACTTGAGCTCGTAAAGGGCTTTTCTAGTCTTCTGACTCCTCAAAGCGCTTTGACACCGTAGGTCACAGCTACACATTGACACACTGATGGCAGAGGCTTTGCTTTGTAAAGTGTCCATCAGAAGTAACTAATCCCATTCTTACACATTCATACGCTGCCGACAAAGCAGTGGGGGCAACTCAGGGTTAAAGGCTTTATATGCAATTTTTTTTCATCCAGCAGATGTCGCCCTTGAGCACCAGCATGAAACCAAAACAGCTCGCGGCGCATTGTTGTGTTAGCATGCTAATGCTAGCGCTCTTTATTATGCTCGTATCTTCACACTGCATGTAAATTTACCCGAAATGAGCGTGATCTAGAAACACAGTTAAGCAGTGAGTACAGTATGTTATTCTTCTTTTCTCTAGTCCCGCATTTAAACAACTTTTATTTGTGAGGGGAGGAGTCAGCCGGCCGTCCCGCCCGGCATTATAAACAAACTGAAGATAGGACTCTGAAAACATCACAGATAGTGGGACTCGGTTGTTGCACCCATTGTAGACAGTCATTACTCACAGAGTTATTTTCAGAGGATATACTTGATTTCTATTACATTTAAGTGTGAAAAATCGCATATAAAGCCTTTAAGTCTTTCCCAAAAACAAAACTGACATGTTGCTGCAGGAGCTGGGGATTGAACCCCCACAACCTTCCGGTTGAGAGACGACCAACTCTACCACCTGAACCACAGCCGCCTCAAAATAAACAAAAAAAAAGAAGCTCAAATTCATAAGGGTTCTTGATGGATGAGCGATGCCTACCTATGCCGTATCATAAACTGTTCCTGCAGTACTCTAAAGATCAGACACAGTTTAATTTTCTCATGATTATTAAATAAAATGCCTCCTTAAATGAACTCACGGTCTTGTGGTACAGTAAGGGTAAGGGGAGTAAAATTCCTTGTACATTTATACAGCATGAGCTCGCTAATAAAGCTGATTATGATTCTAAATAATCATAATCCTCTGTACTGTAGCTAATCAGGGATTGACTGTTGCTGGTTTATACATGCATCACCTAGAATTGAACATAAGTGTGTTACGCAATGTGTGCATGCAAAGGTACGCATGGACAAGTTTCAGCACCGCTCAGTGCAATATGAGACGTCTCTTAAAGCAGCATGCTATCCATGAATTTAATCAGAGCTACTATAACAAGAAGGACACAGGATACAGTCATCCCCCCCCCCCCCAATATAATGAGTTATGCTAATGTACAGTGTGTGAATGTGTAGCATTGTAAGTAGCATTTCACTGGAGTGAGGACATTCAGTCATTTGTTTTTTAGATTAGAATTAGCGTTTAGGGCTACAGCTAGCTATTTTCTGTAGACTCTAAAGTTACCTTTTATTTTACACAACATGTACCATATAATGGAACCAGCTTTAATGGACGGTTTAATGTATACTGCAGAAAAGTAAACCCATTTGCCTTCATCTCCCCTGAGGAGCTCTCCTCTATTGCTCCTCCATGACCACTTCCACGGCTCTTATGCAATGGATTGTTATGTGCGCCTGTCTTGTGTGTGTGTGTGTGCCCGTTCGTCTTTTGGATGTGGATTCATAAGATCACGAGCGCTGCTGTATCCAGATGAGCTAAGTGATGGAGACCCCCTCTGACTAATGACTGACACACGGTAACCACAGCTCAGGATGGATGTTGGACTCCTGACTTCATCGATTTCCAGCTCTCAGACCTGACCTTTACTGATGTATACTGTTCTGGAAGGCTATATTTGAAAGAGAGGCTCCCATGCACTGCTTGGAATATACTGCGTGTGTTCATGTGTTCCTCAGTGATAATGGACCGTCTTGTTAATAATGCAGCAGAGCGATGCCACTGCACCACCTTTTTCTCTTGGAAACTTGTTTTCCCTTTGTCGCTCGGTCTCCCTACCTCCCTCACTTGTCCTCCTCAGGCCAGCCTTACTAAACAATTTCATTTGTCCCCATCGACCCAGTCTGTCAGCATTTGCACAGCCGACATCAAGTGTGGGGAGGGAGAAATAGATTCATTTGGAAAAGAAAGTCCTTCTTTCTACATTGTCCACTCTTGGTGATCGGATACTCATTTTAATTCCTGATACAGAATCTGAGTATTTTGCTGATTTTTTCTTTTTTTTAAATTACAAAAATTACTGCCACCATAGTTTTATGGTTTGTGATTGGCTCAGTTCTCGCTGTGAGTTTCATGTCCCATTATAATGTCAAAGCAGTTCTGTAATAATTGATATATTATAAGACCATCAGTGTTTCCCCTAGGTTTAAAGCGTTGGTGGGGGGGGACACGCCGACTTGCCGACACAAACACTTGAAGGAATCTTGGTGTTCATGCGTTACTTTTAATGACAGCTGTCCTTTTCTATCGGAAAGGTATCCTTAAATGACTTCTTTCCCTGATTACGGACTCTATCCACTATCCCATCTCTACAATTAAGGCACAAAAAGCCCAAAAAGAAATCTTAAAAAAAAAAATAATAATAATAATCTTTTTTTTTTTTTTACTTGACCTTTGGCCCGCCCCCCCAACCCGCCCCCCTAATATAATGGTAGGGGAAACACTGACCATGATATATTGTTACATCACAAGGACTGCTGGAGTTCAGTCACTTTTTACAATGAGACGGTTAAAGAATTTCAGGCCTCTTTGTACCTGCTGTCAGTCAAGTTGTTGGTGGTTCTGTTAAGAGGCTTTCCCCGTTCTCCATCTTTTGGTCTCAAGCACATATCCTGCTAAACTTTGCGAGACCGTATTAAAACATTTTTAAGGATGATGCCCGTGTAGGATGAACTTCTGCCTCTAGGGCTCACCTGTGCAGCTCGACTTCCACTTTGATTTAATCACATCACCGCTGAATTCCTCTTTGGTGTATTATTTTGGACCACCAAAGCACACGCCTTCCCACTCAAGCCCCCTGAGGGCCATGTTTGTAAGACTGCAGCTCCATCCTGATAACAAATTGCTGTTTAAGCAGTTTTATACGAGTTTAGCAGCTGAAAAATAGATCCTCCTCACCGCTCAGTGCATTCTGGTCAGTGTGATGGATGGTGGATGGATAGATGGATGGATGAGTGCCAGCTGATTTCAGTGAGTCAGAAATGAGGTGCATCCCATTTTTTCTTATTTCTGCCTTCGGATTTTCTCACTCTAATTTTTCATCTGTCCTCCTACTTAAGACACCGCGAGGAGATGAAGAGGAGGAGGAATGAGACAACTGGATTCAATCAAAAATATATTTTTCTACTCAAACATTGTCAAGAGAAACAAAGGGCCTATACCTTTTATTACGCCTCCTTTTTGGCCAACAAAGATGATGTAATTTTGTGCATTATATATTGCATAATATAGAAATTAAACTAAATAATATAATGATGTTTCTACCTAGCATCATCGATAACTCTGAGTCTAAACAGGAAACTGCATCATATCGATTTTCACTGCTGAAATGAGACCAACTAAAGATTTCTCAAATAAAATCACCATCAGGAAAAAAAATGGACTCTACTAATCACTTTGACTGTGCTTGCCTTGGATGCATGCAAAAACAATTTTTTTTTGAAGATGCCATCTGCCTTCTGAATCCCTCACTTAAAACACATCCAACAAAGTTTTTTTTAAGGAGGAATTAAAAAAAGAAATCTTCTGGCACCAACATTCCTGCATCTATCTTCTGTCTGCCTCGAGTGAATTATAGTCATACACCTCATTTTTAACAGCTCCTGTTTCCAATCAGTCAATCATTTCCAATGACTTTGAGTGTCCTCTAATAAAAGACACACTTCCAGTGAGGATGCTCTCGTATATCCTCGCTGAAGTCTCCGATATGGGAGCCTCTTTCTTCTCTCCCTGCACCACTGAGCAGCATTAACAGAACTGACATGTCCTCCTCACTCCATAGTTTTCAGTGCTTAGTGGGGTCAGAGGAATAAAGAGATATGAAATGAAAAGTCAACCAAAGGTATGACTTCCTAGTTCCTAGTAAAACTTCAAATACCTGCCTACCCAAAATAAACCCGGGGTTGGGCTGCATGTTTGATAAATAATCACTTGGTTTGTGTTTAGTGTCAATCTGGTTGCATCTTTCAATCAACTTTACCTCAAACACTATACGTCACAGTTACTGATCACTACGCTGACCCAGGCAAAACAGTAGCACCTGGATTCTGTCATTTGTCGAGTTTGCTGAGTAAAAAATAAGGAGGAGCAGCAGCAAGAAAAAATAAAGCTTAACTTTAAGAACTGTTTGAGAGAGAAGGCTAAAAGGTCAAAATGCTAACAAGGAAGAAGGTAAAAGATTAGCTGGATATTAATATAAGCCTGTGCAAGCACAAAATGCAAGCACAGACCTCTCAGTATCCTGCATGATGACCAGGATATCAAGTACAGATGTGGACTGCTGTTTGAGTGTGCTTTATAGATGTAAAAGAGGTTGAAATATCAATAATAAGCAGGTTTTTTTTGTCTTTCATACTAAATTTGTATCTGCCTTTAACAACAGAACCTGTGCTCTGGCTCTCTCTCTCCCTCTCTCGCTCTCTCAGTGCAGCAGGTCGTCCTGGACGTGCATTCTCGTAAAATTAAGATCGAATAAGTGATTAGTAATTTATTCTCTTAATCTGTATACTGGTAGAAAAATACAATCTCATCATTGATGATAAAAATCTGTTTGGTCCTTCTTATATAGACGCCTTTTTCCAAATAAAAACAGGACGTTGTCATCATAAACTGCAGTAAATGAAAGCCTGAGCTGTTTATTAGTTAATAATATTCCTCATGCAAGTATCATCTGTGACTTGCCTTCACCTTGCACCCTTATCAAGTTGATCCTTAGAGGAATGCAACACTGTGCCCTCCTCCTCATCCCTTATCATTAAATTAGTTTTTGAGAGAAGTGTATCATATCTCTGTTCAACAAGATTGCACTGTTTCTTATTCCTCTGCGCTCCCCTCGCGGAGTAGCACATGCAGACAGCAGAAGAGTCCACGGAGCGATCATGTGAACTTTTCAACTTCTCTCCTCCCACCCGCCCTCCTCGTCTTGTCTAATGCTGCACACCGAGGCAGACTGTACCGAGCAAGCCTCAGTGAAAACAAGCCACTATCTCTCTTCTACCATCTATCTATGCCCCCTCCACCTCCAAACATCCTCCCTCAGCCTGGTTGCTAAGCAGCGCAGGGAGAGTTTGACAGTGTTGACGTTGTGTGCGCAGGACCACTTCCTGTAAACAGCCGAGTGCTCTCTTCGCTCTCGGCTACGGAGTGAAGGAGAGAGCGAAGACGAGGCGGCCTAAAATAACCCTCTGACTCTCACAAAGGAGAAGCGATGACGCGGGGTGGAGGAAAAAGGAGCAGTCATTTCTAACTTAAGTGAAAATTTCACCAGAAGCTGAGATAGCTGGAGTTTCAGGAGCTTTTTTTTTAATGTATTTTCTTTTTTGCTAAGCATGAGGCCTGGAATAAATGTAGACACAGCTGACTAGGTAGCCACCTTGTTTTTGTAGATGCAGTTCTGCATACAGCAGGCCTGTTTGCGAGTGTGCATCCTCTGAACACATTTTGGATTTCCTATGTAGATGGAAACAAAGAAAAGTGAGGCAAATATAGTCTTGTTTTTCAGATTGTCCTTACTCACAATGTATTCTGCCTCATTAACCATACCCGTCCTTCCGTCTCTTCTGTGTTGCAGCTCTGTGGCGGTGAAGATGACCACAGCACGGTACCGTCCCACCTGGGAGCTGGCCGTGGATCCCCTGGTCTCGTGTAAGCTGTGCCTTGGAGAGTTCCCTCTGGAGCAGATGACCACCATCACACAGTGCCAATGTGTCTTCTGTACACTGGTGAGAAGGAAACCAAAAAACAAAACAAAGATGTCCAAAAACATTTTCAGGAAGCTAAAAACAAACTGATGTCTTAAATAACCCCCCCCCCCCCCCCCCCAAAAAAAAAAAAAAAAGATGCAGAAATCAAGTTTATACAGTATGAAAGAAATCCTCATCATAGTTCTGTGTCGCTGTAATAAAATCAATAATGATCGCGGCACCCATTACCAATCACTGGAACTAGACCGGCCCAGAGATGGAGAAACAGTGACCGAGAATGAGCACTAAAAATAGAAGATTATTCTTAGAACACAGCGTGGGAGGTGGCGGTAATGATCAAACTCGGTTAATACAATTTATACAACAGAGGTCAAACTAGAACACAAGTACTGACTGACAACCCGCTTAAGCTACTTTTCACTGAACCATTAAGTGTAGATATATTTAGAAAACTGAGCATTTGTATAGTTTAAGAAAACAGAAAGCTAAATAACGAGAGGAGGTACGTCTGTTTCTAGAGAGCTGAGGCTAATTAAATGGGCATAAACAGAAAATCTTGTTTACTGAAAACTCAATCTTTTGGTGTTTTTTTCCAGCTTTGTAAAAGAACAGTCAGGACTTGTGTTTTGAAAAATGTAACAGAACACCCAAAGGTGTCTCACTGACTTCCAGAGCAGAGCTAAAAGCTTCAATTGCTCAGTTAAAGCTTTAAGCAGAGCAGCAATTAAAAGTTTTCTTTGGCCTGTCTGAGGGCAGCGGGACAGCCTGAATTTATTGTAGCATAATTAGGTGGAACTAGAAGGCAATTCTTGGGGATGAGACTGTTATTTAGCGCTGTTTCCTTCACCACCTAGTTGCTTATTTAGCCTGTTAGCCATGTGCTACACATAGCACACTGAGTTGTTGTGTTTGGCTGGAAACAGCAGCATGTTATGGTAAAGGATGACTTCCTGACAGCCTGAAACTAAAGTGAAAAAGTGAAGCTGAGGCAGTAGCTCAGTCTGTAGGGACTTGGGTTGGGAACCACGGGGTTGCTAGTTCAAGTCCCGGTGCGGACCAAAGTATGGAAGTGGGTCTGGTTACTGGAGAGGTGCCTGGTCACTTCCCGAGTGGCTGCTGAGGTGCTCTTGAGCAAGGCACCAAAACCCTAACCCTAACCCTAACACTCTGACATCTCTTCATAAATGCATGTTCACATGTTTGTGAATCCATGTGTGTAGTTGAGTAGCATGTCTCTGGAAACAGAGTGTAAAACCTGAATTTTCCCGTGGGAAAAAAAAAAGTAAGAACCAAGACAATGAGCTTAAAGATGCTAAAAGGCTCTGCTCTGGGTTTTGATTCTATACCTCTGCATTATTCTTTATCATTTCTTACTGTACTGTACATAAAATAAAAATTGCAGCTTTGAATTTTAAACATTTTCATCACATACTTTCACCACATACAGTAACATAAACACCACATACATCTGCTGTTTACCAACTGTTCTGACTTAGATATTTATCTGACCATCTGTGTGTGTGTGTGTGTGTGTGTGTGTGTGTGTGTGTGTGTGTGTGTGTGTGTGTGTGTGTGTGTGTGTGTGTGTGTGTGTGTGTGTGTGTGTGTGTGTGTGTGTGTGTGTGTGTGTGTGTGTGTGTGTGTGTGTGTGTGTGTGTGTGTGTGTGTGTGTGTGTGTGTGTGTGTGTGTGTGTGTGTGTGTGTGTGTGTGTGTGTGTGTGTGTGTGTGTGTGTGTGTGTGTGTGTGTGTGTGTGTGTGTGTGTGTGTGTGTGTGTGTGTGTGTGTGTGTGTGTGTGTGTGTGTGTGTGTGTGTGTGTGTGTGTGTGTGTGTGTGTGTGTGTGTGTGTGTGTGTGTGTTCTCAGTGCCTGAAGCAGTATGTGGAACTCCTGATCAAAGAAGGCCTTGAAACTGCAATTAGCTGTCCAGACTCTGCCTGTCCCAAGAGAGGACACCTGCAGGAAAATGAGGTATTGATAAAAAGTCAAAGTCCGATTTAAATGCACACATGACTTTTTTTCCTTTCTGTAGTGACATCCCTGAACTCTCCTGTGGCTCATGAATGTTTCTTACAATCTCCAGTATTGCTCTCGGACTTGATCAATGCAGCAAATTTCAGAAACATGGGTCTTTTTGTTAATGGATTAATTAATATATTTACAGAATTTTAATTGGAATGTATTCAACCAACTGTTCTGTGTGCATTCAACAGGAATGTGTCTTTGCCCGTGTGAGTCTTTAGGGTACATTTATTATAGCCTAAGTATACTTACAAGCCGCCTTGCATCGGTCTCTTCTATCACAGTACACTCGCCATCTCAGATCGATTAACTTGTGAATCATGAATAATCTGCACCTGCTTGAGTTCATATTGCGAGTAGCGCCCTGCTCTGCATACAGAGAGAGAACGTTGCATTCTTCATGACATGCATTGATTCTGGTGCTTCATCTTGTGTTTAATATGAACCTTCTAATGCTGTTTTCAGTTTTTCTGTGCAGCTGGTTGCTGCTGAAGTTATTCGGATCTCTCTTAGTTTTGCTACGTTATCACAACCATTTTCACATCTTTTTATGTAGTTTAATCTACTTAAAGCTCTCTCATCATAAGCAGTTCATTTTAAGATTTCTGTGGGATTATAATAGGGCAGAAAAACTCAAACTACTTAAGTCCATGTTTGTAAATGTATTCAAATGAATGCATTCATCGTTCTGTGAATCACACCCCTGATCAAGTAATGTGTAGAGCTAAGAATTCATGTGCTTGACATTCAAAAAATCAATCAATCAATCAGTGACTCTACAAGTCAGTTTTCCCTGTCATGAACCTTACACTTTTTTAATTAGCACATAAAAAAGATCTAACACATGTGCGGTTAGTTTAACCCCTATACGCCTCCTCAAAGCCCAGGCTTCATTCAAGATGACCACTGCGCTCCACCTGCCGTAGATAGTGTTTACTTCATTATAATGTGCCTGGCTTCCAGGCAGAGGTCAATTTGCGGGCGAAGCGGTCCTCGTCCCATGGGCAGTTTGTTTGATGGACTCCCTCACTGTCTCACTTGGTCTCACAGGCCCGTCGGCACAACATAGCACAGCATGGCTCAGCACAGCAAAGCACAGCCGCATGTTTCTAATCAATCAGTGTCACTGGTCCTTAATGAAACCACGGTTACTCCTGCCAGTCAGGCAGAGCATGCCTCATCCCTGTCTGCTGTGACAGCTATGCCTGCACCTTGTAATTGACTGCTCTTTCACAAAGGCTGAATGCTCATTTCATCACCCAATAAATGAGAACATTGAAACTTTAGTGGGCCCGGGTACGCACCCTGACTACATTTTCTTTTTATTCTTAGAATAGCATGAAATGCCATATTAGTATGCAAATTGTAATTTTGATCTTGTTGAAATTTGAATTTGACATTGTTCTGGAAATGATATTCACATATTGAGTGTGTAATTTCTCCTTGCAGCTTCTGCCCATAAATATGCAAAATGGCCTGCTGATCTCCCTCCCTCCTCTCCTCTCTTCTCTCCCTGTAGATTGAGTGCATGGTGGCCACGGAGATGATGCAGAGATACAAGAAGCTTCAGTTTGAAAGGGGTGAGTCAACGCAGTACGTCAGTGTCACCTCCACAGTTTCTCAGCGTGTGGGCTGTATGTCGCAGACACACGTGAGCCGTCCTGTCCTCCAGGGATACTGTAGTTCACTGTGACACACAAAAGCATGACGACAACCCCGGCTTTTAAGTGTTGCCTAAGTGCTGCTGGCTCCGTCTGGAGTCACTCATTCATCCGTTGTGGACTTTTGCTGCAGAAAGACGCTACAAGGCAGCCGCGGAAAGATAATTGAATAGACTTGAGCGACGATTGTTTGCTGAGTAAATTGAGCTCTCTGACATGTGTTGACACTAAACAGCAGTCAACTGATTCAGAAATTAGTTTGAATCTTTCGGCTTCTGATACCAAAAATTCTGGATTTAATACTGCCTTACTCCGAAATATCATGCAAGCAGGAGATGTTCTTGTGACAGGTAGTCAGGCCTTATATTAGTCTGATGTGCACTGTAGAATTCTGACTCACGCCTGTCAGCATCATCGCCGTGTAAGACCATTTCCTATCAAATATGCATGAAAGGGGAAGCCTCCCAGACTTTGTTTAAAGAGATTCTAATAGGATTGGTTCGGCTCTAGACTCATAAAGTGTCTGAGTGACTCTGACGGAGGCAGGTCACTTAGCATAGCATATTTTAGTCAAACCCTTTTCATCTGTGCTGTGGTGTGCAGCTGCGTGTTCAGTGTCTGCGGTTTGTAGAATAAACGTTAACCCACTGCTAAAAAGCCTTGCTGCAAAGATAATGGCAGGCCTGTGTCGCTGTGCTGCGTGCTGTCAGTGCAGACATGCTAATCAGTAACACTAGAGTTCCCTCGCTAGCAGAGAACACCATGACGAAGCTGTGCTATGACTCTGGTGGTACTCGCCCTGCAGGTTTCTCCACCTACACACAGGCACAGATTGTACTCAGAGCATGCAAACAACTCTCACAAATAAACGCAAAGACGAACACATGTATGGCAACACATAGGGAGGTCCTGTAAATGAATACAAATCCTGGGAATGACTCAGAAAGAGTTGTTGATGGCGCCTGGATAAGGGCACTGAGCCGTCTCATCAATGTCCCACTCCAGTCAGGCAGAACAGGCGCTGTAACCGTTCCATATTTCTCAGGCCGAGCCAAAAGTCCAATGGAATGTGTGCACCGAGTTCTTGGCTCGCAATGCAAGAGGACGGAAGTAGAGGATACAAGGGCAAGTGTGTCATGCTATGAACTGAATAGAACTGGCCAAACACACAAAAATAGTATCTCTTTCCCACCTACAAAGTAAGAGACAAGTTACAAATGTTCAGCAGAATTGGTAGAAGCTGTGAAAGTTTGTTAGTCACTAACTAATGCGGAAAGAAGAAGACATGACACATTTTCCAGCATAAGCAGTTTGTGTGAATTCTCTCACTGCACCCTGCAAGGCCAGAAAAATGGAATACAACATTGTATTCTTTTTAAACTAACCTTGGAGAGTTTGAAATCACACCCTGCAACGGACACATTCTCATTTAAACCCCCCACCTCTGGAAAGTCTTTTACACTTACCTTATCCCTTTGTGTGGAGAGAGGTTTTGTATTTTCTTTAGCTGTTCACTACTGAGCATCCACACACATTTTACGGGTTCCTTCTTCCAGTTTTTCTTTGGGACTTGGATTTTCTGATGCTTTAAAAAAAAAGCTGCTGTCCATGACACTTGGCACCTGTTTTGTTCCATCAGAGGTGCTGCTGGACCCATGCCGGACGTGGTGCCCTTCCTCGACCTGCCAGGCTGTGTGCCAACTAAAGGAGGCAGATTCCCCAGCGATGCCCCAGCTGGTCCAGTGTGCTGTCTGCGCCCTGGAGTTCTGCTCGGCCTGCAAGGCCAACTGGCACCCTGGGCAGGCCTGCCAGGAGAACAACCTGCCCATTACCTCCTTTCTACCAGGAGAAAACAGGTAACGTATGTGACAAGCTCATACAATGATGCATTTGAAAATGTTCTCTCTGACCTTTTTTTCAGGGTTAGATATGTTACGACATTTTTACAAAGGCTAGTGCGCGCGCCCCATGTATGGAGGCTGTAGTCTTCCAAACGGGCGGCCCAGGTTCGAATCCAACCTGTGGCTCCTTTCCTGCATGTCGTTCCCCACTCTCTCTCTCCCTGATTTACGACTCTATCCACTGTCCTATCTCTCCATTAAAGGCACAAAAAGCCCAAAAATAAATCTTTAAATAGACCATCATGTACTTTTTTAGAATTTGAACAAAACGATTACCCATACTGCCCCACTGTCGATACACTGCAACTTGTAGCAACTGTAAAGTTTTAGCTGATGATGAAACGAATGATAAAATCTCCACCAACTGAAAAAAAGAATACTTGAGAAAACATTCCAGCTGAGTTTTAACAAAGTTTTTTTTTTTTAAATCATCTGTATATTATTAGACCCTCCTCATCCCCCTTAAAAGATGTTTTTCTGTCAGTATAGGCTGCTATAGATGCATTCCAAATCAAGATAATTATTTCCTTAAAAACTGGAAATTCAGTCAACACGTCATGTCCTGCTCTCCTGAGCTTCTTCAATACAGAGCTGCAGTCACTGAATGGCTCCTTAAATAACAAACTGACAGCCGCTCTGGCTGCTCAGTTGGGCATCAGCCAGGACTCGAGCACAAAATAATAGGCAGATAAAACAATCTGCTGAAGTGAAAGCGCAGTAAAGCGGTCTGGGATGGGCTTATTATTCATTTTAAGATGGAGGATCTGTCTGTGAGGTTAAAAGGAAGGCTTCTCTCAGACATGTGCAGTTGACCTGTTTCTTTGCGATATCCTCTTACTCAAACGTCATTAGCTCTGCAGAGCTTTCCTCTATCTGCACAGGTCCCGGAGCGAGCTCAAGGGGCCACAGTGGAAAGAGGGAGAGAGGATTAGCAGGTCTGCTCTCTGTGTGAACTACACCTGTTCTCTGGGCGGATTTCTTAAAAAAAACGTTAGACCCCAAGTGTTTCATTACAGCTCTGATCACCTCCCTTGTTAGAAGCTAGCGGGCTAGTTTGCCGTTCTACGACGTGAATGAATGACAGCTACCTGCTCCGGAGTTCACGAGTCAGCGCTTTTCTGAAACAGGAGAAAGGAGATGCAGACACTCTGACAGCAACAGAAGGGAAGAATAAAAGAGTTGGAGGCAGTTCAATGTAATTTAGTGATTGGTGGTTTTTAGAAGACCTGTCAGCTCCTGAGCTACAGCTGTCCACCGTTTCAAACAATCCTGTTACACCAAAGATTGTAAATATTGATCGCTGCGTTAAAGCCGTCTCATCCACAGCACCACCTGTAAAGTGACTGCTGAGTGATTTTGGATTTTCTGTCCTGTTAGGAATATAAAACACTTACAGCTGTGTCACTCTCTCTTCTCTGCAGCTCTTTCTATAAAAACGAAGAGGACGACGCACCGATCAAGCGCTGTCCCAAATGTAAAGTTTACATCGAGAGGGACGAGGGCTGTGCACAGATGATGTGCAAGAACTGCAAGCATGCCTTCTGCTGGTACTGTCTGGAGTCTCTGGATGTGAGTTTGATCCAAATAATGACTTTCTTCCTTGATGTTCACACCAGTGAAGACCAAGACAATGCATGTTTGCAATATCTTCAAGTTGCTTTAGTTTTGTATTGTAATGTTGTGAGGAGTTGTTCTGATACCAGTTTTGAAATGCCGTGATTCAAATGTGGAATGTTTGACAAAAGATCAACACTCTCATTTCACCTCGGTGTGTTCTATATAAATATTGTTTTAAGTTGTTATAATTGTGCATTTTTTGTATCTCGACAGCATTATAAATGAAGGAAACCTCAACCTTTATATAAAGGATGATGATGATGATGATGATGATGATGATGATGAAAACAATTTGTTCACTAGCAATAAATTCTTCTTGTCTAATCTAAAGTTGACCCACACAGCAGTTTGCATGTAGCTGACACTATAACAGATTCATGTACTGTACATGCCACCAGAGCTGCATGACAGCTACCACCTGAAACTTCTGTTTCTAGCTGAAAGAACAACACCTTTTATAGTTATTCATCACATGACAATTACCAACAGCAGTTTAAGGTTGCGTTGATACTGTACGTAACATTAGCCAAGCGCTACAAAATAAGTCAGTGTTTGTCAGCACGTATTCCCCTTTATTCACCAAGCTGTTCGCTAAAGTTAAACACCCCCACACCCTGCGGTCTGTCCCACAGACACATGTTAAGACTCGTGGTGATCGTGCGTTTGAGGCGGTAGCACAAATCCTCTGGAATTCTCTGCCCATCTTGTTACCTTCTTCTGACTCTGCTCCCTTCAGTATTCATTTAGGACAGTTTTTTAGCAGGAGCTATTTAAGGACGTGTCCTTTATTTTATGAATGAATGTCAAGTAGATAATAAAAGGACGTCTGGATGTATTTGTTTATTTATCTAAAAGGGTGTCTTCTCTGCCAAGACATACAATAAGGATAGCAATAGAATTGTTTAAATAAAAGGTTGGTAGTCATTTTTGTTTTAGGTTTTGGCTGTATTATTTGATGGGAACTTGGTATCTTATTTTCATCAAGGAAAAAATAGTATTTCAATATCTTTACTGTTGTGTTTGCACACTGAGATAAGCCTTGATGTAGACATCATTCGTGTCCTTGCGACAGCAGTAGCTTTCACTATCAGGAAACTGAAGCTTCACTTTGACTTGATAAGAAAAGAATAAGATGTATTTGTTTTTGGTTTAGTATGAGCCATGGTGCCGTTCATAATCTTAATTGTGTGAGCACAGTCGATTGCTCCTCGCAGGTCATTAAAAAAAACAAAAAAACAATTTCCTCAGACGAGCTCATGGCTTCTTTAACACTGCTAATGGTCCATCGTTATCTGCTCTGCGTCTGTGTGTTTGTCTGACAGGACGACTTTCTCCTGATCCACTACGACAAAGGGCCCTGTCGAAACAAACTGGGCCACTCCAGGGCATCTGTTATCTGGCACAGAACACAGGTGAGCAACCCATCGCCCCCCTCGTCTTCCACACTCATCCAGGACCCCCCCCCCCCCTCCCCACACACACACACACACACACACACACACTGCAGCATGTGGCTGTACACGTGTCCAGCCTCTTCCTCTCTCTATGGCTCATTCAGCCACAGTCAGTGATGGGTTAGTATTATCTTCAGTGCACAATAGGAAAAGGACAGCTAGATGTGCATCGAACAAGTGTCTCGTGGTCAGTGTCACGTTGTTTCCTGCAAGCTTATTATGTCCTTAAACTAACAAAAGGTTTACATAACCAGGCTCTCTCGACAATGATAGGTAACCAAATTGAATGACAGATTACATATAAAGGATTGGATATGACATGTCATTTCCCTTATGTGAAATGCTGGATTACACATGACGGATTACACATGATGGATTACACATAACTTTCCACATACAATGAAGCCTTTTAATCTCATGAAAGATTAATTTGTTGTTAAATTACCAAACTGCTCCTCTATATCCCTCATATAATCTATTATTTGTCCCTGTTCAACATACTCATTATTTAGTCAGCATTAGCATACACCATGGCATCTGTTGCCCAGTGGGGCAGGCTGAGTCATATGATTACAGTTCAGGCAGCTATAGCTTCAGCACTCTGTGTGTCTTTGTCTCTCCCTACTCTCCTCATCTCACCCTCACCTCGTTTCTCAGCATCCAAAAAACGCCTCGCTCTCATGCCTTCATAAATACAAGATGTACCCGGAAAAAAAACCCAACAACAACACATCATACCTCCCTGACTGTAACTGAGGACGTCTGTGTTTCCATAAGATTCATACTGTCAGTTCAGAGAGAGGGAACGTCCTAATCATGTTTGCATCATCAGGGTCTGTTTATCTAAGCAAAGTGTTCCCAAATACTATGATTTCAACTAGAATATAGTAAGAGTGACAAAGATTAAATGTGCCCTTTTTGGGTAATCTGTTTGCAGGCAGTCCTGTAAATATGTTGGTTTGCCCTCGAACAGGAGGAAAGCTATGGGCTATTATAAGTCACTGTTGCATGTGACTGCCTGTTATGTATTCCATTTTGTGGCTCTGGACCTGCTGGTTTCTGGCTCCCCCTTGTGGCGAATTTACTGACCATGCTCATAACAGGAAAGGGAAATGTAAAGAAATAATTTATCATGATTTACAATGATAGCATTAGCATTGCAGACTATTTGTATGCAGGATAAAAAAAGAGATGTAATAGTTGTTTAGACCATTATATAATCTGTAGGTGTTATGTTCACTAACCACATTACAAACACACACAAACAGCTTTCCTGCTGGTCCTGTTGGAACAGAGACCGTTGAGAAACAGGGCAGTCTGTGTGTCATTCATTTCATTTGACTTTTAAAGGATAATGTCACAAGATTTGAGTGATTCCTAACAATACACTAACTTCAGCTCTGCACCAACAGAAAGCAAACAATACATCGGTACACATTTGACATAGATCACAAACATAGCTGTGACTAACGTAAATACTCCAGTGAGTTGATTTTTTTTCCAGAGCCTTAGCACTAAACAAAAAAAGACAGAATACATTCCTGTCTTTGTGTGTCAGTGCAGCTCAGCTGCGTTAACATTGTTGCTTAACTAAGTTGCACTAGATGACATGAGTGAATCAGGCCCCATGTGTTTTCTATCGTTATGACAACAAGGCAACTGTCCATTCAGCATGAATGAAGTAAATCGGTGCTGTCAGGAGACGTAGTCACACGGACACAACCACCCATTTTATTGCTAAGTTTCTGGGCAAGCAAAGCTTTTTAATGTTTTTTGTTTTGAGGCTTTGTATGCCATCTGCTGGTCAATCTGTGGTGTTGCAGTTGCTGGGTAAAATTCAGGGCATTAGTCTCTACAACAATGGCTCAGTACAAGTTCCACAGTACAATTATATTTAAATAGTGCATCAAACGAGTCATTAAGCTTCTTACTATAGTCTAAGATGTGTGATGTATCTATTTTTTTTTTGTCGATAGCTGTTAATTGCTTTGCTAAAGTAATGTAATAGCATCCCCTCCATGTACCTCCTACTGTT
Source organism: Labrus mixtus (assembly GCF_963584025.1). NCBI lineage: Eukaryota > Metazoa > Chordata > Actinopteri > Labriformes > Labridae > Labrus > Labrus mixtus. The sequence continues at coordinate 14,813,337 of NC_083629.1, forward strand.
CATATGTAAGTGTTTCAATTGTATTTAAATGAATGTTTTATTTTTGCCCTCTCTGCAGGTTGTCGGGATCTTTGCTGGCTTCGGCCTGCTCCTGCTGGTCGCCTCCCCCTTCCTCCTCCTGGCCACTCCCATCGTGCTCTGCTGCAAGTGCAAGTGCAGCAAAGGCGATGATGACCCGTTGCCAACCTAAAACACGCTGTCAAAGCCGGAGCGGAGAGCCGCTTCAAGGATGGGTCATCTTTTTTTTCCCCTTATCACCCCTTTACGTTCTTTTCCTCCTACCAGCTTTGAGCGCTTCATTTTTTTTCGGGCTGAGCCTGCAGCAGCCCGGGGCCGCTTCTGGATCCATCGCTCTGCATGAGAGAGGCGTGGAGGTCAAGTGACCACTCAACTGGGCCTGAAGAAGAGGTCCAAGGTCAAGGAAGGTCGATCTTTACAAAGGACTACCGTGTCCTTGTGTGTGACGTCGGTGGTTTGGGGACGTGGAGATAGTCGGGGGCAACTTCGAGTGGACCTTGATGGGGGTTACTGTTGTGTGGGGTATTTTGACAAACTCGTTTAAGGCAAAGAAAAAAATCAAAGTTCAGACATGCTTTTTCTTGTATGGACAATATCATGCAAGAACTTTTACTTTATTGCTCTATTTTGTCAGTTTGTCGTACGCAACAAAAGCTTTTTTCCCCTTCACCACGCTCAATGTAGCTCTACAGCTTCAGTCCGTAGCATTAGAGTCACACCACGCATGTTTGGTGTTCACTCGATTTGCACACAGAGCGTGATTCCTGCGCCATGCTCACGACTGAGGTCGAGACTGGGAGGCTGTCGTCACTCTCAGCTCACTGTACAGCACGTCCTCTTGATGATGTCAATGTTTTATAACCTGTTGCTTTTAATAGAACCGTGCTCAGAGTAGTGTCTATGTGTTGTACTTTTCAATGTTTTCCAAACTGTAAGGTACACTTGTTAAAGGGGATTGCCACTCATGGCAAGAAAAAAAAACAAACACAAAAAACAAAAAAAAAACACATACAGCTTAAGTTTTATAACCAAATGTTTTTTTTATTTTAAAATACTTTTGCCATCAAATTCATATCTTTTACACGCATTGTACGCATCTTTTAAAGAGAAGGACTTTTTGTTTGTACATTGTTTTTTAAGATAATAAATTGTCCTCATTTGAGTGGCGTTCCCCTTTAAATTCAGCATCAATGTGAGAGTCTATCAGAGGACTTTGTATCCACGGTATGTGGAAACATTTTAATACTTCACAAAAAGAGATGTCACTCCCTTTATTCTCAGTCCCCCTGGTGGTGGTTCAGCCAAATAGAAATAAATAGCCTTAAATTGATAACAGCCAAAATCTGGCATTTCCCCCCCTGTGCATTAAATTTAAAAAAAAAAGAAGGAAATCCAAATAATCCCAGGGAAAGCAACTGCATTTAAAGCATTGCAGACAGTCAGTGAAGCCCTTTATATTCAGATGATTCTATGATGTCGTCCATATGCCACACTGTTAATAGCCATACTGTAAAAAAAAACTTCTGTTCTAAGATGATGTTTGGTGTGATTTAGGGCCTCGATTCCCTCAACCTGTCTCAACAGAAAAGCTAAATCCACCCAGCAGTTCAAAGACGATACCTTATCTCTTCTTGGCGTAACAAATACTTCTGGCCCAAATTGCAAACTTGCATATGTTAGTGGTCTGAGTGTTGATGTTTTGTTCTGTTGGTAGTTACACTTCCAACAACAAGCAGCTATGTCCTCGCAGGGATGCTAGAGAAAAAAAAAAAAGAGTCAAATGTAAAAGAATTTTCCATTTTTGGGCGCGTATTGATGAAGCTGCTCTATACTAAATCACTTTATCTATGCAAGTTTGTACATTATAACCATTGTTAAGAGGCTGTGGATTGGTCAGAGTGGACGGTGTGATGGGAAGGTTCATACAGTGAGAATGGCAGAATGTCTTCATACATGTGCTTATCATGGCGTTCATTCAGGGAATCATTCACTGGCTGTTTTATTTCAGCATCTGTCTTGCTGTTAACTACAAAACTTTTAGCTTCATTTTAAATTTGTGCTCAAGAAAACTGGGACAGAATTTGGCAAATTTTTTATTTGTAAGTGTTTTGTTTTTTTTAAATCGGGTTTAACTTCACAGTCTATGTTGGTACAGTCAGACAAGAAGGTGAAAGTGTTCAGTCCTACGTTATGTTAAATGCTTAAATAAAAAAAACAAACATTGTTGCCATGCATAGCCATTCTACCTTTTTGAAAAAGCCATTTGTTCCTACTTACTTCCCCTCCCCTCCTGGTGTGAGTTACCAGTGTTTATGTAGCATTTCATGATGTTTTGGCTACAGTAACCAAAAAAAAAAAGGTGGGCATCAGTTAGCAACAGTAGCTAATCAAAGCTAAAGAGCAGTTGATCAACCCCTCAGCTCGCCCCTCCCCTCGTAAACTCAGCTCTGATACTCACTTTTAGAAGACTATTAGTAGCCTAAACTTCAGAATCAATTTAACCTGTAGCCTGTGTTGCTTTCACTGGCCTCATCTACTGTATGAGCATGATTCATTAATATCAAAAACAGTCCAATTTCTACCTTTTGGAAGTTTGGTGCTTTCCCCTCTAAAACGTTTCAATTCCACGAGCTTTTGTTGTTTTTAAGACAATCGTGCCAAGCAGCTTTCCTGGAAGGGACAAAGGAAACGGAGCATTCTACTGTATGTGCATTTTGTATTTGTAACGTATTAACAGTTTTTACAGGGTGGAAACTATTTTATCGCTTCTTATGTAAAAGCTGCACTGCGTATGGGGTTTCATTGTTTTTTTTTTTTTCTTTCTTGATATGATCTGTGATGTGTGAGTGTGTGTGTGTGTGTGCGTGTGTGCGTGCATGCATGTGATAAACTGGGGAGTTTACCAGCTGAAATCAACATCAACTCATCAGAACAGTAGAAACATATGAAAGAGTGCAACTGAGTCAGGGCTCTGATATCAAAGAATGATTTGAAAATAGTGCAAAAATATTCATTGAAACATAAAATATCATTTGAGGTCTTTAAGGGGCACAGAGTAACTGCAGAACAGCATCATGGCAAATCAACCTTTTTTTTTTTTTACATTCTTCTTTGTGTATGCTCGCACCACTGAACAGGTCGATTCTGTAATATGCAACAAACATAAAAGGGCCAAACAGCAGACATTACAATCACTGCAGTGCTGTGTTGCACATATGATTTTCTACAAAAGGGCCAGACGGGGCTTTTCAGGGCTCCACGATGCAGCCTGGACGAGCACAGGGATCGGAGGACAATTGAACCGCTTTTGATTTGGCGCTTTGACATGAAGCAAGGTAACATTGATATTACAAAAGGCTGAAGATCTACTTCGCAGCTATCTTAAGATCAGGATTGGTTATAGGCAGCAAATCTATATTTTATAATCTGTTGTGTCAAGAGATGAAGCTGCATGAATTTTCTCTGACTTCTACATGTTAAATATTACAATATTGTAGCCTCTAAAAGATCTTTGGAATGGTAGCGTTGTCACTCTATCACCCGACTTGTCAGGTTTTTATTTTGGAGTTTGATTATTCCCCCTCCCACACTGTTTCTTTAACAAACTATGTCGTCATGTTCAGCCATATGATATAAACCATTTGTCAGCCTTCCTCTTTTTTTTCAACAGGTTGGCTTCATGTGTGTGACTTTTTTTGTTTTGTTTTTTCATACATTGTAACATCTAGTTTTGTTGTATTTGCATTATCTGTTTTAAATGGAACTCTTCAGGCCTGATGGTCAAATCAGTTCCACCTCAGTAAAGTGGGTTTTAGTCAGAGGAAACGCTGTCTGTACACAAGACTTCTGTCTTTCACGACGGTCAACAGTGTCACCATGTAGGCAGTTACTGAGGGGTTCATTTGACCCGGGTGATATAAAGATATCTGCATTGTAAACTGGCATATTTGGATCAATTCTGTACAACTTAGAAATCAGCATCTCAGTACATCTACAGTTCCACTAACACTGTGACACCAGGTATTAAAGGTTGTTGTTTTTTGTGATCTCGCTCCTTTCATTTGGTCACTCCAACGTATAAAACTTTTAACATATTTGCATTCAAACATACCGTGAAGATGTAGAAAGTTTTGGTGTGAAATGGCTCCCTCTGGTGTTCAAAGTGGTAACTTGTCCTTTCCATTGACGAGAAGACAGTTTATGGAAGATGTGCACAAAATGATAAAGATCAGATAAATAAGATTAGAAATCTGCATTAGTCACTTTAAGATAAGATGAAAAACAACTGTGAGGCTTTATCCAAGATCAACACAAAAGTGAACATATCTTTATTTACGCCTTACTTCCAAGATTACAAAAAAACATTTTTTACTGTGAATGGTGAAAGTGTCCTTTCTTTAAAATCTTTTTGGGTAGCATACACCATCTCATAATAATTAAATTAAGTTTGTAATTCTATGTAATTTGGTAAATCTTGTGAATTACTTGTGTCTTCTTCAATAGGCAAATCAATCCGCTGAGTCATACAAATAACTTTGATACGATTTTTCTTGAACCTTGGGAGACATGTTTATCATTTCATCCTCCAAACAACGACGCGTAACATAAAATGTTCACATCCTCTTATCTAGCCTTTGTTTCTCCTGCGTCAAGCATCCTTCCCTCACAACAGTTCTGTCTGTTCTGTGGCAGGCCTGTGTGTTCATCAGACATGTGTCAGCCTTTTGTTAAGGTCTGCCAAAGAACAGGTTGTTCTCTTTCTCTCTCCCTCCTTGCCTTTGTGTCTACTTCCTGCCAGATGCTGGATTGAGAGCTTTAACAAGACAACCCTGAAAATGAAAGTGCAAATGCTTGGTGATGTATCATCCCTCACCAGCTGTTCTCTGTTTGGAAGTCTCTCCACCAATCACTGAGCAGGACCACAGGAAGTTGCCATCTGTGGGCATCAGGGTGACAGAGTTTGTGGATGGGCGTTTGTGGAAAGCTGATGTGTTTTCTTGGGCAAATGAAGTACGATCCTCGGAGAGAGGGAGCCAGGAGGTGCAGGGATGGAAATGGAGAGATGGACAGGGAGACACTGCAGAGTGCATCGCCTGGAAGACAAAAAAAGCTGAACCTGGGAGAAACAGGGGAGGGAGAGCCAAGCTTCATGGCTGTGAGAGGGGATAGATGAAAGAAAGGCAGACAAGGCCTTTGCACCTGCTCTGTTTAGAACACAAGGTTCTGCTATCACATGTGTGCTGGCTGCAGGCCGATCAGCCTGGTCTGAGCTGGCTTTACCTTCCAACACCTCGCTGCCAAGTCGTCCTGCTGCTGCTCCACACCAGCATCCTCTCCTCAGCTGCTCTGCACTTACACACTCACCAACAAACTGAACATCTTTGCCCTTACACTGCAGCACAAATGTAGTTTTCCAGTATTGAAATCCTGTCCAAGTCAGACATGGTTATCTCTAGAAGCACGACTATTCATAGATAGGGTATATTAAAACAGCAGAAAAAACTGAGGAGAAATACGTGGCTATGCATGGTTTTAGCTTTGTTGTTATACTCTATTCCTGTGGCTGCCACACCTGTTACTTGCAGGCTATTCTTATAAAGTAACAACATACTGTTATGTACAGTATGTAATATCTAAATATTAAGCAGTTTAAACAAGACAGGTATTGCCATTTAAGACGTATTATTGTACTTAAACCAAAGAGAAAAAAATAAGTGTTGGACAAGAAAAAGAGCCGAATAGCAGAAGTATTTCTACTTAAGTATTTTAATCACAACCTCTTAAATTCCTCTCTTAGGGGCCCCTTGTTGAGGTCACTATGTGTATGAGGTACTGGCTTGAACTCCTGTTGGAACCAGACGTGTCCAAATTATGACATTGGGTACATACAATTGCTACAACTCTATCCTAGTTGACAGGTCACTGTGGTGGCAACTTGACATAATGGAGTACACCCATAATGCATACTCCTCTTTATCATAATTTCTTACCTAAAAAGGAGCAAAATGAACATCATTCTCTACAAAAGGAGACTTGACACTACCAAACAACCAGAAGTCTTACACTCTTAGGTAATGTTGTTTTCACATTTGGTCTTGTACTTTTTTTTTTGTGCAGTCTCCCCCTGCTGGCTGTTGGAAAGAATGCAAGTTTAAATCACTTCCCCTTTGGCTTTGATTTTGAAAACCAATGAGCTACATTCACTGCTTTTATTCAGTCTATGAAGTGTCTGAAACCTTAAAGTTGGGAGCAACGTGTCATGTCCATGTTACCACCACGAAACCATCCAGTACTCTGCACAGGAAATAAACCTTTTAGGAAGAGCACATCAGGAGTTAAATCAGGACTGTTTCCTGTATCCTACTGATGAATGACTGCACTATCAGCAATGCTACTAGTGGTACACTCACAGGAGTATCCTCCGCTTTTCAGGCTAATATTTTCAATGATTTGCATTTTTTTAAACTTTAAAATGATAAAAATGACTTTGCTCCATCGTATGTAACATAATATGTTCATGTGGCTGGATAATTACCAAGATGACCTTTTATTATGACTGGAAATAGCATTCAGAAGCATCTTTGTATTCAAGGGAATTTTGAAGGAAAAATTCTCATGAGCACTTTGATGTAGTCATAGCTTATTATGTACTTGTGTTGAAAGTAACATAATAACTTTCTTGCAGGTAATGGTAAATATTGTTGCCAGAAGAGGGAACTAGAGTACTATAAAAACATCACAGCCTGTTTGTATGTAAGTAACACATCGTCTGACTTTGGATACATCAAATACAGACAAGTGAAACATTCCTTTCCAGTCGAGTCCACTTCTGCACAATTCTGAAGGCCACTGCAAAAACTGTCAGAGCAGCTAGGGTCAACCAGATCATCTGATCTTGTTTGCTCACAACAGGAAATCATTTTCATTGCAGCATTCTGCAATAATGGCTAGAAGCACATTTTGATTCTGTTTCATTGAGCATTCGCCCTACAACAGGGGGTCTTTCCTCAGTACTGACATGTCCCGCTGACGGGCAGCATTAGCCCCTGCCGATCAAAGAATGCAGTAAACACACGTTGACATTAAAAGCTAAGAGTTCCCTGCCAGCTCTCTGTGGGGGGTTAAGGGTTAATAATAGGCAGTTGCACTCACTCATGCTTACACACAGAGCACACACGTCTCTAATTGTGACCAAGGGCCATTGTACATCAGCCACTGACTGACATAAGATGACAGGGTCCCGCCTCTGATCCACATGTCCCAGCATGCAGTTGTACTGCTCATTGTTCCTTAAACCTATGACACTTATTAGCTCTCATTAGCTTCCTGTGGTTCAGGGAGACAAGGCTGCAGACTGACAAGTCAACAACAAAGGATGTCAACAGCATCAACAAAACTATTTGTTCATGTTGCTCAACAGTAATTTCTGAGAATGTGACTCAGAAAAGTCACAAAATATAAGAGCAAGGTTTTATCTTTTAGAAAAAAAAAGATCTCTTTTGCTGAGAGCTGAATGATAAGGTTATACTTGCAGGTGAAGAGGGTCATGTGGAGGTATTGGGCTTGCATTGTTCCATGAGCTTTACAGTTGTGAGGCCGGCTGGTTGTACTGCTAAATTCATGCAGAACAACCAACCAATGTTAAAACCGATGGGATGGCGTATTATATGAAAACAGCTTTTCTAGCTCTGCCCAACTTCTGAGGCCTTGTTCAGACTGTCAGCACAAATCAATTTGTAAGCATGTCCAGATTGTATCCAAAATTAATCGAGAAAGTCTGCACATCAAATAAAGTCAAAGTCAAAAAAACTTAAAATTAATATTTTCCATGCCTCAAGTTGAAATGACACTAGCCAGCATGAATGTTGAATGATACATACACACCAGCTACCACGGTAGAAATGTTGGTGATGCACAGGAAAAATTGCAGTATGGACTGTCAGATTTTAAGATCCAATTTGGAAATAGCAAAAATGTCTGCAGTCTGATTAAAGGCTTTTATTGTGATCACATTGAGATATAGATTATAATCATGCTCTGCAGTATCTTGGTATGCCAGTAGTGGTCACTCTTACTGATAGAAAAAAAAAGTCTTTCTATCAGTCTCCATAAGTCATCTCATACAGAACATACCCTCCCTTTACCTTCATCATACTCACCTTAATAAAAGTCATCTACGTCATTCCACTCCTGCTTCTACACCCCCACCCCCACCCTGTGTTTCCTGCTCCATGCCTCCAATCTCTTTCCCACTCTCCCACCTTTTCTCTCCACTTTATCTGGGAGAGGTTTGCCTGGGGTCATTCACCTGAGCCTCCTCACCTGGCCTCTGACAGGCATGTTAGTTTGGCAGGCCTGCATGGTGAGGATAACGGTTGTCGATAGCCGTGGGGTAACAAACTCTGTTTTCTGTCATGATGACATAGCTGAGAACAGAGAGGACCTCGGGGATTTGGTTTGAGATGAGTGCAAAGTCAAATACAAACACGCTTGAGTTGATTACAATATTTCCAGGTGTAAAGAGAACTGAGGGGGGAATTACAAAGTGTTTTCAAATTTGATTAAAATTGGTTCAGCAAGAAACTTTCTCTTTCTGTACAACATACATACTAATTTTTTAAATACCCGAGGCTACAGAAATAAATAATAATTATATGTGGATTTATTAGGATGTTTGTGAAATGGAGCAAGATCAATTTCCAGCCCACTGCTCTTTACTTATTGTCAGTCATGAGGTTTTTAGTGGCTGGCAGTTGATCTGTGTTTGATTAGTGGGTCTGGAACCGTCAGCTATCAGAGATGACGTACTGCACTGAGCCCCTACTGCTCATACCAGCACCACCACAGCTTCCAGCCATGCACCTGTTCCCTCAGCCTGCTCTATCTCGCACTTACTCACTAACACACACACACACACACACACACACAAGCCTGTGGTTTCAACTTGGCTTATTCTCATTAAAGACTCAGTGAAATTTGACAGGTTTTGACAGCAAAGGTTTCAACATTGGATCCAGCCGTAGTGACAGATATCCGACAGCTTGATGATAACCGCTGCCTTATGGCAGAAACACAGGTGTCCCTCATGGCTGACGACAATACACACCTCTGAGTGATGGACAGGTTTGATGAAAAGTTACAGAGCTGGAACAAGTGGAGCGCATGCTGGGACAGAAATGAGACAGGGATTGTGAACTTGTGTAAGACTACAGAAAATCGACTCAATCAACCATATCAACATAGCGGCTACTTTCCTCACTTAGGTTTGGAGGCTCAACTGTTGTTATAATGTTGTACTGATGTGTCTTAAGGTTGATGGTTGTTTGAAGCGAGTAAATATTACATTTGATATCATCTTACCAATTTCTGATTGATTAGCAATCAAAAAACCAATGGAGAGGGTTACCCATAGTTCAAGTTCAAACAACACATTTGTCCACAACCTATCATCACATAAAAGCTTAAGTGAAGATCAAACCACATACATGCTAACATATCCCAAGGCTACGACATTGATGAATAATAACATTACCTTTTGAAAGTGTCATATGATATGACACAAAAGGCTAGATTCCTAATGAAAACAAGGAAGTTGCTGATAGATAAAATTAGCTCTTTTCTGATGCTAGCTTATCAAATATGCTGATTTGCTTTGTACTGTTAATGCCTTTCCTATCTTATAAATAGAGGTTAATGTTGGTAGTTGAGGTCCTTCTTAGCTCTCAGTAATATCACTAAGGGTGAAGACTGAACACTAACAATAGCTTTTAATAGCATGGTGGGATAAGTTAGAAAAGGCTTTCTACAGCTAACAGTAATCTTAGCTAACAGTGATGTTAGCAAGGAAGTTGTTGATGGCTAGGGTTAGGGTGCATCTGAATTGTCCCTCCTAACCCCTTTCACTATACACTTTACCTTAACCCCGGGGAAAACGTCATGAGGTTAAGGAAAGATGTTATGAGAATTCATAAAGGACTTAGGGAAAGGCGATCGCGTTGCTCTGACAATCCGACCACATTTTCCCCTAGTCGACGTAATCAAATACGACGGGCCGGCGGAGGTTAATGATGTGGGTCTGCCGTGGTGAAACTACAATGTTCTGAAAATGGACTACTAAAAGCGCATCTAAAAAACTTTCCCCTGTGCCTTCTTATGGTGAAATAATTCTAATCACCACAAGGTTGGGATTGAAATAAAAGCAATATAGACTACCAGGCTACGAGTAACAAAAGTGAAACCATCGCCTTCCTGTCCACTCAGAAATCAACATCAAAATAAGAATGATTGTATGAAATTAATTGTTAAATTTATGCAAGATATACATAATGTTTTAGCATACAAATGTACAACTGCTCATAGCATCCTTAAGTGAATGAAATATGTTGAATAAAACATCATCTGGATAAAAATGTCTCTTATCTTTTTATCCCTTACATGATCTGTGTCACTTTACGATCATCGTTAATGTTCGTGAGCGGTCGGATGCGCGACTCGCTTTAAATATTGCGGACGAAAGGAATTGTGGGGCGGCATATCTCGTCTCCTTTGGTAAAGGATGGTCCAGTGTATCCTATGCTAAAGGAGGTTATAAAGGAAGCATTGACCCACCTTTCCTTAGGTTTTAGAGAATTTGAACGGCTCTTATCATGGCCGCCACTTAAATGCTTCCGGGTCATTTCACTCAGTTCGGAACCTTCCTAAGCAAAAATTACAATTCGAATGCACCCGTAGTCTGAATGCCTTTCCTATCTTAATGTTAGCAATGCACTCCTTCTGAGCTAATGATAAAATTATCAAAGAAAAATGGACACTGTTTCAATATGACCAATAATCGAAAAACTCATTCAATCTTTTCACACAGTCTTGTATTTTGACGAAAACGCTCTATGATTTTACATGGTACATGTAAAAAGCATGTTAACCAAGCTTAAGGATTCTTCCAGTACCCCTCCATACTGTTGCACCTCCTCCTAGCCCCTTTTGCCTTCTTGTCCCCCCCCTCCTTTACCCTCTGCTTGTAAACCAGCTCCTTAGCGCTGCTTTTAATATTGCTTGAGTGTGCAGTCTTTTTAACGCGCTCTGGCGTTCACTCCTCTCGCGTGCCCTCTGTCAACAGTAAACTTTCTGAAAAGCGAGCTTAACAGGCCGTGAAAGGGCGGCACAGATGGCTACATCCTAGGTGGTAATTATCAACCACTTCCTCCCAACACACACAAAAAAAAGAAACAAGCGAAGGTGTTGCCGTCAGGTCAACTGATGCCGCTGACATGTTCGTGGGCTCTCTGGCAGTGAGCTCAAGCAGACGTAAAGGAGAAGGCCTTCTGGAGCCCAGACAGCACGTTGACAGTGTCAAAGGTCAAGTACAGCCATAAGAGGATGATTTTTGGCTTCAGTGCACATCAGCCAGATGGAGATCTATATTAAAACACAATTGTAGTTACCAAGAAAAAAACTGCTTCCTAATATTCTATACCTCAGGTGCGGGTGGTGTCTCTTCTTGTTTCACTGAAGTTCTTGAGAAGTATTTAATTGGATTCTAATTGGGTCGTTCTGAAGTTTGCAATGTACAGTAGACAGGCAATAAAAGCTGATTAAGTGTGAGAGTGTGTCAGTCAGCACTAGGTGTTAGTAATGGTTGAGTTTATGCACACTTAACAATGATGAGGCTGTGTTTTGAGGAGCTTTACCATTTATTTTGCAGTAGATCTATTAAAATAGAAGGTGACAGCTAATTTGAATCCTCTTTAATTTCGGGTATATTTAATACACTACAAGGTGATAGGCAAAGCTCCCCCTACCTCCGAACAAGCCGCCCGCCGCATGCAAAAATATGTAAATGCTTCCCGTATTAGAATCTTTGTCTGGTTGTCATTCTCACATGGGGCACATCAAAGCCATATGACCTGATTTTGCACCTGCTGTTTAATTAAATTTACAAGACAGACACAGTCTCCACTCCCGGTGATATACAAATCTGGCTTTATTACCCCGGCACTGTAATTTACAAGGCAATTTACTGCTGGGCGGTAATCGTGCCTGCCAAAGTGCTCCCTCTGAAAAGATACACAATCATGCACAACAACAAGTTATCTCATTCCATTCCTGAAGATGGGACCAAGAATGCCAACACTACTCTATGAAGTGTAACCACAGCACCAGCACTTTGCCTCAATCATCCACATCCTGGAAAGTCCCAATGCCAAATAAATCTAAACAGACAAATGATTTCAATAAGTCTTCAATTGTATTGATAATGTTCCAAATCACAACAGATGTATGGCACTTCATATATAGAGGAGGTCAGGATTGTATTCTTTGTTATATATTATAGAGAAGAAACAATGAGCAAGCACTTGGCAGCAACAGCAAGGAAAAACTCCTTGTGCCACATCAAATTAATGAATAACAGTAGTTGTGTGAGGAATGGAAAGAAAAACAAGACAAAAGTTCAAATGCCTTCCAACTTTTTTTTGCCCATTCTCCTTGTGCAGTGGGTGTGAAAGCTTGCTGAAAGTGACAGACATTGTTGGATGCAATCCAGCTCAGGTGTGGAGAACTTTCCAAAGCGCTCTTCAACCATCTAACAAGCACCTCTGATGAATTCTGGGGCCTTCAGAGCAATCTGGCAGATCCTGGGTATGGGCTAATAAATGTAATACTAAAGTAACTGTAATACGCTCAGCACAGCACAAAGCCAGATGCAGAAGCTGCTGCAGGAGCAAGTGTTTGCAAATTTCAGCAGAACACAGCCAAGTGAAAGAGTGAGAGATGTGACACCTTAGGCATCATCACAGCTCAAAACCACATTCGTTTTTTTTGGCCTGACAACAACTGTTCTCTGGAGTTTACTGAGAGTAAGATGTGTGGAAATGAATCTTAGATTAACTCATGATACTGGTCCCAGTTGTGGGACGTGTGGTCGGACTATGGGCAGCAGGGTTTTTGTTTTGTCTGTTTGTTTGTTTATTTGTTGTTGCTTATTTATATACTATTGTTATTACTTTTGAAGTGGGATGGTTGACAGACCCATGACATATGAATTTTGACTGGTGTCTTGATGTTACTGGTTTGTTTGATTGTTTTGTTTGTGTTTTTATAATATGCTTTATATATGTCTTGTATCAGCTTGTGGCTGCATTCAACATCACTCAGAAATTTAACACTAGTAGCATTACAGCCCGTTACAGAGCTTTGTGTTCTCTACAAAAACTGATGATATCAAACGCTTCCTAACAAATGCTTCCTGTTTGTCATATCTGTGGGTTACGTGTTCGAAACTGTAAAAGCTCATATGTGGAAAAAAAGATTATAAAACAATATTTTGTAGATTACAGCTAATTTTGTGTTCACATTCTATGTTTGTGAAGTTGGCGTTATTTAGGGGGGGCATGTGCGTTATTTAAAGCTTCACATCGAGCCATCTTAGTAAAAGCAGCAAGCAGCACAAAAATCACATTTTTTGTGTGTCAAATTATAATAATAAAGCAGGCAGTCGTGTTAATGTGCAAAAAGTAGCTACCAGACATTCTAACTTTGACTGACATCAACATCTGCAGAGGTTATTAGTTTTGGCATCTCCCAATTTCTCATTTCTATAAAAACCTCGTCACCTCTGTATCTGAAGTACCAACCTACCATACTGTATACTCTATGTATCCTCTCATTTAGACTACTGTCTAAATATACAATAATGCAACATTTAAGTCTTTTCTTTATATCAGCAGGTAGCCCACTTGACATATTTTTGCTCAAATTCTAATATGCAAGCTTATTTTTTTTATTTTTTTAAGTGTGAAGTGGTCCATTTAAGAAGGGATGTGCTCTTGGACACATTACAACAGTTTTTGTGTTGCAGCTGTTTTTGACTTTGGCATCTCCTAGTGGAAATATTTAAGAAGACACAAAATAAGAAATACATGCTTCTTTAAAGTAAAAGGTAAATAATAAAACGATAAGTTTAAGGGGAAAAAAGTCGAATGCATGTAACTTCTACAATTTGATTGTGTTAAAGTATTACTGAACCTTTAGTTTGGTCTTCTTCTATGAGGCTTAAGGCTTTGAAATGCAGGGTTGTGCATGTGGACATGCATATGTGTGTGCACATTGAGATTGCATGTGAATCTGAGACATGCCCCCGGTTGCAGTAGAGTGTGCATCTCAGGCAATCCATAATAGATGATGAAATTTGGCAAGCCGTCCAGCCTTATGGTCCTTTCCTCCTCCTGCAGCTGCTTGTTTTCCCAGAACTCATCTGTGCTGCTGACCAAGAGTTGTGTGCGTATCAGAGAAAGAGAGAGAGAGAAAGAGAGAGAGAGACTGTGTCCGTATGTCACTGTCTTTGCCCACAAGCACTCCACGAGCATCTTTCCATCCCTCAATATGTCAGACTTGAATATGAAAACGTCCAACTTTTTCATCACTCAGACACCATGTGCACATATGGCCACAAAGCTGATGGTGAATGTCAAAGTTGAGTGGAAAGGCCAAGGAGCAGTGACAAAGCTTCAGAGCAAAGTGCACTCAAAATTCATTGCACACTGAGGTGACGGACCAGAATGACAGTACAGTATCAGAGTTTAAAGTCGTATGGTAAGTATGACCATTTTACAGATGTTCGTTACTGGGGATGTAATGATTCACTCAACTCATGATATGATACGATTCTCTCACGATTGATTTTACAAAATGAGACTGAAGAAAATTTTTGAGCTGACTGAAAAAGATTCCTTACATTTTTTCGGGGGGGTGGGGGGGGAGTTCAATTATTTGAACTTTGGTCTGTCCAGCTTAGTTTTTGTTCCTGCAACTCCCATTTCTGAGTGCACCTGAATGCATCTCTCATTGTCTGAGCACCCCTGATGCTGCCCTCAGAACTCGGAAGTGGGAACTGGGAATGACGTCACAGGAAACTGCGTTCCAGTTGCAAGTCGGAAAAGCAACATGGACACGTCCAGGAGTACCTTTGTTTTGTTAGCTAATACAACACATAATGATAACAACACACTACGTGATAGTTTCTGACCGAAAATAACATGAAAACACCTCCACAGAGAGAACTTGCACGATACCATCGGTCTGATTGATTTAATTACACAAAAAGAGGACTAAGCTGCTAATAAACTCAACAGTTGCATCTTAAACATCCCTTTCGATGCATGTAGCAGCCATATTGGATCTGAACTCGGGCTACTTTTTTTACTCCAAGTTTCCGAGTCGTAATTATGACTTCAGGGGGCGTTCCTGTTGACAATTCCGACTGAGAACTGGGAATTTCCCACTTACGAGATCAACTGGAACGCACCATGAATGCAGCATGCTCACAGCCCCTGAGTAACGGCAGAGAGAGAGACTTGCCCAGAAAAGTCCAAAGTCAACTAATATAAGCCAACTACTGTATTTTCTGATGGTTCTTACGGACTTTTTAATATTTTGTGTGTCCATGAGACACAACCACACACACCCAGGCCTCCACTGGTGAAAGTGTGCTCACCTGTGTGTTGTCACCAGGGATGTTTAAGCTTTAACTGTTGAGTTTATTAGCAGCTTAGGCGTCTTTTTGTGTCATTAAATCAATCAGACCGATGGTATCGTGGAAATTCTGTGGAGGTGTTTTCATGTTATTTTCGTTCAGAAACTATCACGTAGTGTGTTGTTATCATCTGGTATTATGCTGCATTCATGTGGTGTCGGACACATCGGAAAAACGAGTTTCCGAGTTGTAAAATGCACATGAACACCTGCTCAAGTCGGAACAACAACTCGGAAACTCGGAAAAGAATTAGCTGCCCGACTTCCCGACTTGATGTTTTGTTAATGTTAAAGTATTTTTTATCAATTCAAGTATTGTATATCAACTTTTTGCTCAAATATCACTTTTCACTTATCTTCTTCCTAGCATCAACGCTTTTTGTGCTGTTGTAAAAACATCCCGACTTTCCGAACTGAAATCACGTGAACACACTGAAGTTGGAAGAACGATTTCCTAAATCGGAAACTTTGATCACCCGAGCAGCACATGAATGCAGCATTAGCTAACAAAACAAAGGTACACCTGGACGCGTCCATGTTGCTTTTCCGACTTGAAACTGGAACGCAGTTAACTCGGATGTCACGTCATTCCCAGTTCCGACTTCCAAGGTAAATGGAACGTGGCATAAGTGTGCATTGGGGCGAAACTCTGCCGTGCGCGTTACAGAGAGCAGAGGACAGTTGTAAACATGCGACCATGTAGAGACAGAAATGACATGCCGGCGTGTAAATAAGATAAATAACATGAGGCTATTTAGTTTGTTTAATAAAAGGACAAGGTATAGACCTGTTCTATAGGAAAGGTATCCTTATGACTTCTGTCGTGATCTGGCGCTATATAGAAAATAAAATTCAATAACTTTTTCAATAGCATTTTTCAGAGTATCAATGTGAACCTTGACACCTTTGAATCGATTTTTAACTGCCTCACGATTAATATTTACATGCCTATCTGTTACCCAAAAAACCTTCAAGGGTGCAATTATATTGAAACTCTGTAGGAAAATGTGTAAACTGTGCCAAATTTATATTCTCAGACTAATATTGCAAGAGTGACATCATGAACAGTAATGTGCATGAACTGATTTAAGCTTTAAGTCAAACTTCACTTGTGTTATAATTCTACCATGGATAAATACTCATGATATTGTTCTGTTTTCATAAATCTGTTAACTCAGTGCAAAGACTAAGCTGGGAGAGAGCTAGCCTGGCTCTGCTCAAATATTAGAATCTGCCTCTATTAATATTTAATAACTAATTTGTTCCCTCGGTAAAACATAAATAACGCAAAGTGTCATTTTAACAGTGTAGTTGTGTGCCAAAGTCAAAGGGATTTATGGAGACTGAAACATGCATCCCTACAATTAATGCAGCCATGTTTGCTGATCTCTACACTTTCTTTGGTTGTTACATAATGATCCTGACTTGTAGCTATGGTGGCCAAACCTTCAAGATCAAAGTTGACTTGGCCCATGGGTTGAAAGAGTTGGTAAGCCTTTGCTTTATCTAAAATGAACTTTGAGGATTTATTCCAGTATTTTATGTAACATGATCAGCTGATACTGGGTCAAAGGCCTTCTGGGTAGATTGTTTCAAAGTCTTTGACCCGCAAAGTTCTAAGTTTGTCTCTGTTTCGCGCTCTTGGATCCAAACAAACAGTGGTGAGTAGTGTGCCATGATTGATGGGATACACCGGGCTGGTAAGGTGGGATGCCTGTGCACAGGCTGTACAGCAGCTGTTTTCTCCGAGCTCGAGGAGAGCAGAGACAGAGAAAAAGTGTGTGAACGTGAGAGAGAAGAGAAAGAGAGAGAGGTCGAACAGAAAGCGGGAGGGCAGAAGGAGAAAAAGCAAGTCTACCTTCCTCATGCCCTTCAGGCAGACCAGGTGTCTGCAGCTCCACGCTGAGCAGAACCACAGAACCTGGCACGGCTGCTCTCAAACAGGTCCTCCTCATCGTTCTCCTCTTCCCCAAGGATGGCCGCAATTAACACATGCACAGTGTGCACAGAGTATAGAAACATGCTGAAAATGACAACGCCCCGAGCCACAGCACATGGAAAAGAGAGGGAGAGAGAGAAAGATAGAGAAAGAAATGAGTCAAACAAAAAGAGAGAGGGAGCCAGAGAGGCACACCCGGGAGCTTGTTTTATAAAGGTGCAGGTGCAGGATTTGAGTGACTGCCAGGTTGCACTCTCCTTTTGGTTTCATATTATCGTTGTCAGCTTTTTGCCTCCCCTCTCCTCACCTGCACTGCTCCATTCCTCACCAAGATCTGCTGTTCACTCATTTTCAAAGCGCTCCCCCTCCTCACCCAAACTATAAGAAACAAAGAAGTAGAAGAAAAGTTTGGCAGAAACAAACAGCCTTGAAGCCATGCTTTTTAAATTTTAGAAATAGTTTTGGATGTAAACCAACAAAAAGCTCAAGTCAAAGCAAAGCTAACAGTAACATACTCATCACCACTCTTCATGAGGAGCATACAGTAGATCCACAAGGTGTTTAACCAGATCTCCCTCATCTTCCGGACGTCAGCTAAAAAAGTTTTAAAGGAGCTGCGTGATCCAACATCTGTAAGGATGCACCTCTAAAGCCGTTTACACATATGCACTTCTGAAAATGTCTACAGAATTTCAGGAGGACTGCCTCTGAAATCCTCCTGATCATGTCGTTCACAATTGCACCTCAAATCGAGAAACTATCCCCCCAGCAACAGAGTCCGCTATGTGAAGCTATAATAAGAATATCTGCCTATATCGATGATATGTCTAGTTCGACGGTATCAGAATATCGACAAAAAAGGGGAGAAACATTCTAGTGAACAGAAAACTTCATGCAGCAGTTTAAATACGTACACAGAGATGGTACCCGTCGCGTTCCTACAGTCTATGGGCGTGCACCGATTGCAGGGAATAAACGTCACCAACCCCTCAAACTAGCTCGATTTGAATCATCCAGATTACATCGTGCTGCGTTCTCACATCAGCTTACTCGGACTTTCTGCAGAGGCTTGATTGGCTTGTTTATACGGTGACAATTAATTTTTTGCGGCTACTGCAAAAGCCTTAAACAACTTTACGTCTACCACTTCAATGCAAAAAATGTACGTCAGACAAACTAAAAACAAGACTGTTTATAGAAACAAAAACAAGAAAACACTGCACCTGTTTGCACCTTCACTGGAGAATACCTGGCAGTGAACTGACACCTAACTATGGGTCCTTTATAAATATCACTGCACTGGCCAAATCTCAATGAACAGACGTGTGTGTGTGTGTGTGTGTGTGTGTGTGTGTGTGTGTGTGTCTTTCTCCAATCCCCAGATTCAACACCTCTGCACAAGCTGCTATTAGAACCTCAATACTTGTCTGTGTAATTAAGCTTTCATGTCATCATTTTATCACATCATTTATTTATTTATGTCCCTACAGATGTTTGCCTTCATACCTAAGAGTTATTTTGAATCCGTGAGACAGATGCCTCTCGTGACAAAAACAAACCTGTCAATTGAGTCTCACAATTTGGCAATTCTTCAGTTGCATTTGTGTTTTAATTCCGTTCTGGAGATGTCCATACTAGTCATATTTAGTCATGCCTGATTAGTTCATGGTATAAGTGGTTGTATGCATCAGATCTCTACTAAGATCGGCATATTATTATGTCAGGATGAAAAGCTTTTTGTCATTTATGTTAAGTATTGCCACTTTTCATACTGATAATAAGTATCCCAGTATTCTGTGAGCATAGAGGCCATGCTTGACAGAAGCCGTGCTTGGAGAGAAAAAAGTTTCACAAATGGCCAAATGTCACTAATTAGTTTGAACTCTGCATTTTTGATGAAGCCAGTTGGTGTGGTGGGGTGGCGTTGTTGGCAGGGGGCAGCAGCAAGAGGGGGAATTGATGGGCTGAGCCTCAAAATGTAAATTAAACAAAAGGCGGGAGTTCACATGACAGCTTTGGAGGGGCAGGGCTGGAGCCTTCTGATTTTCCGTGTGAGGAGGAGAACAAGTGGAGCACAGTGCACCAAACATTGGCACATGGAGAACAGCTCGGAGGCAGCGGAAGCAAAATAACTTCTGTTCTAGGGAACAACAAAGGAGGAACAAACAGCGCGGCCCACAACTTTTCTGGTCCTTATTATTCTGTGATTTCGTAATCAAGAGGATGGGATCTGATCTACAAACCATGGACAGCTGGTTCATTTCCACCGCCGGGCCTTGTGGGAGATGTAGTTTCTTCTCTCAACGACATATGCAAATCCCAACTGTCCCTCCCCTCTCTCTCCATAATTGCCGACTTTTCAGTAACAGAAGGAGGCCCATTTGTGTGTGGGTATATATGTGTGTGTGTGAGTGTGTGTCTGTGAGTGCAGCCCATGCTCTCGTCAGGGTCCAGCCTTATTTCAAGGGATAAATAAAAGATGCAGAGTTCTTCTAAAGGAGCATGGCAGAAGGTAGACACAGACAGGCAGGATGTAGAAGGATTCTTCAGAGAATCTGGGCCACGCATGGCGCTGCATCGATTCTCCATTTCAGGGTTTCACAAGGTTCAAACACACTGCATTGTGGGCCTCAGATTGTGTTGCCTGGGCATCCCTCAAGTGACATGTAAAAAGCCTGCCCCCCCATCTGCCTGACAGATTTGTGCGGGCAGGCCCGGAAAGCTTTGTTGGAGAGAGATAGGTGGGAACGGTCAGACAGACAGACTGAAGGAAGAGTGCCACTCACCACCCCTCAACTGTCACCAGAGAACACAAAGTGGAGCGAACTTTACCAGTTACAAGCTGTGGAAAACAACAAACAAAACTTTGCCAAAGTAAGCATCAACGTGAACATTCACAGAGCTTCACAGAGCGTCTACGTGGAGATACACCTGTCTATAAGCTGCATAGGGCAGGCGACAGACCTGCTGATGATACACCCTAACAGCCTGTATCAGGGTAAATTATGGTAATCACATGCAGTCATCTGCCTGGTGCCATTTGACTCGACAAAAACACTTAAACACTCCATCTATTTCTCTAAGTGGGAAGCAGAGAGGCCATCTTGGATGGGTGGGCCTGTGGGCTTTTTGACAGGAACAGAGCAGAAGAAACCTAATGCTGCTACATTGACGTCCCAAAGTCTGTTCAACACAGAGGCAGGCGGACAGGCCTCCTCAAAAGCTGCCAGGAGGGAGGGATGTGTTGCTATATATTCAAATGAGAGCCCTGACAAGACGGGATGTTTACTTGGAGCATGACTCAATCTGAAAATGTAAGCTCATTAATGCAACTGGTGGTAGCCAATATTGAATTTTAGAATATTTATGAATGTTTTAGACTGATAATTTAATTTCATAAGAGTTTTTGATTGTTATAAAACAAAACTTACTGGCTTAAAGATGGTCAATAGGAAGTTTGGTTCCATACATTTGGGTTTCCTGCTGAAAAGACCAAAATTGCTCTCATGTTGGTGTCTCGAAACACATGTATAAGACGGTGGAAAACTACTGGGAGAGTTATTGGTAGAAATGGAAGACAAAATTCTTAAAATTGGATCTTTTGTGTTCAGTGTAAAATCACCTTAAAGTTACAGATGTAGTATTTTTTATTACTTGAATGAGATAGTCTCATCTACAAAGTCTGCAATATTTCATTGCCATGTTTCTACTGTTGCCCAGGAAAGACATACCAAACCCTGGTTTTGGAGCTAAAGCTTGGAGGCCATTAGCAAAGCTAAGCTCAGAGGTAAGGCCAGAGTATGTGTGTTTGAGTGTGTCATTATATTATGAATAGCTCGTCACTTAACAGGTATATGGTTCATGGGGAATTATATTTTGCAAACAAGGGTCGAGTGTAGTGGCTAACCTAAATGTCATCAGTTTCCTGAAACCTTCAATGACAACAAGATGCTGGACCTGATGAGCGTTCAACCAAAAAGAAGACGTGTTTATTCTGAGCTTCATGGTGCTGGAATGTACAAATTTGGATGTTAAATTAAGAACAAAGCTAAGCTAACTGTTTCCCCTAGCTTCCAGTATGTTTGCTAAGCTATCTAAGCTAAGCTAACCACCTCCTTGCTCTCATTAAAATACATATTTTATATTTTAAAATACATATTTTATATTTTAAAATACATATTTTAAATTACATATCATGTCTGCCTCCTATTCAAACAAGAAAGTGTTTCGCATAACGTCTACACAGGTATTCCTCTAAGGTAGAGTATCTTTCAGCATGATCACTCAAAAAACCCCTCCCTGGGTAGATAACATTAGACATGCTTTTAGTCTGATCACATTAGGGGTTTTAAGGGCCGCGATGTAATGACTGTTCAATCAAATCAATGCTCCCATTCAAAGTAGGAATCAATAGCAATATGTTCTCATTATGAAATGTATCTTCTCTGGCTGCTGAGCACCTGCTCTCCCTCTGGGAGCTCTTCCTACTCTCTACATATTTGTTCCTCTATTTCTTCTCTCTATCATGAAACTCTAGACAGGGCTATCTGAATGTCAGACAGACAATCGATACAAAACATGTCAGCTGCAGGACTCTACTCTCTATCAGACTAAAGAATCGGATTCAGCAGAATGATGGGCAGAGTGTGACTGATACTTCAATTCCTGGACCCAACAATCATACATTATTTTTCAGTGAAGCACAACGAGAATCACGTTTGCAAGTTATGGGTTATTTCTGTAAGTTAGAGCCATCCTGGTATTACATTAATCAAATACAATCAAATTGAAGGTGATTGGTTTGGAGCAAGAAGAATTCATATCGTCCCTTAGGGTAGTAGAGGTTTGTTGGAGTTTACGCTTCCCAAATTCCTGAAGTACCTCTGTCTGTTGGGTATTATTAAAGACAGGTTCTATGAAACTACATTTTCACACCAAACAATGTTGTCAGCAGGCTTATGGGGTTCATGTCTACATCATAGCACAAAAGTGAAAGATGTTTTAGCCGGTAATTTAAACTTATATCATCTATCCTTTATTAAGCCAGATAAATGAATGGAATAAATTCTATATTCCTAATTCCATTTGCCTGTTCAACTATATGATGATTTAAGAGTAGATAATGTTTTGAGATGGGCTTAATATAAACTTGCATTGATTAGGTCACCCCATTCTCTAGTTTGACAGAACAAGTCACAGAGAACTATAAACACTGCTAATGGCAACTCTAAAACCAACATTCAGTCTTTTTGAAATACCCTGTAACATAAAGAAAACTGCATTAAAGTTGAAGTATTTTCAGTCTGAGATCTGAGACATATGCACACTCGACAACATTTCCGGGAGAAATTCTACATCAAAGATGACAGAAGACTTCGTTGCATATCTGCTGTTGAAGTGCTGTGCGCTATGGCAGAGCCTTATTTGGAAGCTGACATTTGTTTAGAACAAATGGGCCACCATATATTCATTCTAAAGAAGACAGATGGACGGGGCAAACAGCACTGAGCAACCACAAGCAACACGTCAGAATGACACTGCAGAGAAACCACCTGGCTTTCCTTTTCTTATGCATGTATATTCATTTCCTTCTGCATTATGCACAAATCAGAGAGGAGAAATAGAGCCACTGAGCTCATATCTTACTTGTGCAGGTTGACGTCTAGAGGAGGGATGTGCAAACTACTTGCATGCAGAACAGTTTCATGCACAAAAGGAATAAAACTACAGAAAGTCCATGGGAGGCAATAGAGTGAAAAGGAGAGGGAAACAGAGGAAGAACATCAGGCCATTGCTGGGTCTGTGGAGATAAATGTCACTTCTAACCCTCCGCTGGCCTACAGAACACAAATGGTGCGACCGCGCTCCTCTTATCATCCTCTGCACACGTACACACGGCTCTCTTCTTCATAGTCCACAACAATTAGCTTTATGGTGGCTCAGAGCCTGTGAAATGTCATTCAGCCAGGTAAACCAGCTATTATATCACAAAGGCTGCAGCTGAGTCAATTATACAGCATGCGGAAAAGGGGGTAAGGAGCAGGAGAGGAAGAGAGCGGCCCGAGAAGCAGGGCAATGAATTCATGAGTTCATCAAAGGAGAGGGCAGAGGGGTCAGCGGTGAGAGATGAAGGGAGAGAAAAGAGGGGCTGAGATGGAGGGTGGTCCAGTGAGTTGTCAATGGTATGCTTATATGGCATTTACATCAGAGGAGACATCACAATCAGATAAAGACACAAATTGGCTCAAAAGGCTCCAGTTAAGAGTGTGCTTGTTGATTAATAATCAGACGTTTAACTAGAAATTATGTTGACTGAAAAATAAAGTCAATCATTATTTATTTTGTCTTTCGTTAATGTTTGTCAAAAAATATTGTTATACTATAACAGATAATAAGCAAACAAACAGCAGTGTTTAGCACTTGTTGTAATTCTGCTTCCCTATATAATAACTCCATAGCTGTTGTATGTCCTGATGCATGTCCATTCTGGACAGTGGATGCCTTTTTACATCGTTTTCCTGAGATTTCTCCATTTGTTTTTTAGGTGATTGTAATACCTGAAGTTCTGGTTGTTGTAAAGTGGAGAATGTAAATCTGTTTAAGACATCTTTGTGATTCTGGGCCACAGACATTCCCTTAGGAGAAAAATCAATACCAAAATGAGAGAAAACTATTTTATGAGTCGCACCTATGACTCGATGGTCGCTTGAATATTATATTATTGTTCATTGTTGAAAGATGAACTATATTCATATTAACAGTTTTTATGGTTGAAGCTGGGCAGTTTTATTTATACTTTTGAATAACTTTTGAATATGAATAAGTGGTCATGTTTTGTTCTGAAATTATAGAATGTATATCGAACGTCTAGAACTATCACCATTCAATAAATAAAGATTTAAAAAATGCTCATTTTGAAATGTAGAAGGATGAAATATAAAAAGCATACATTATCACAGTCAATTTGGAGTACATAAATGAGATGTTGTTACTTCCTGTCTATTTAAATATGTTGAATTAGTTTCTGTCCTTAACTCTGCAGCTGTTTGATGAGCATAAAGACACATCAGAGTAAAAGTACAGAGGACGTGTGGCCAGAGAGAGCCAAAAACTATGAGATGTTTTCTCAAAGCATTCCTGTCACAAACACTGTCCGCTCTGCAGAGTGACCAGATGGAGCTTGATGCTCGGGGCACACAAAGGTGGCCCCCGGGGGCCTCCCATCCTCACCCTCCTCACCCCTGAACTGCAGCAATGGCTGAGCAAGGGGGACCACTTCTCAGCCTCTTGCCTGCTGTAGAGGCGAACCCCCCTCCTCCTGTTAACCCTTCCCCCCCGCAGCGGACAGTGCCCAAATGCCAGCATGTCCCACCTGGGCCTAGCCAAGCCTGTCCCTACTGTCGGGGGGGCGATGTGACACGCAGCGCAGAGCGCACTCACCCCTGACGGGAACACAATGGCCCAAGGACTGGCTGGCTGACTGGGCGAGGAACAGATAATACTGTTAATCGTTCAGAGGGAAAAACAGCTTCCCAGAACAATGAGAAACCGGCAGAGCAGTGAGTGGAAAATATCCCCCACCACTGCACAGACATACAGTACATGAACATAAATATGTTCTTGTAAATACACTATAGCTGTGTACAAGAACATGCACATCCATGCATGTAAACACACTTGAATTTAATTTCAGCTTGTAGCTACCTAAGAGCTCCCATCAGCCCAAGGTGTTCCAGCCTGATAAAGATGAGAAGAAAAGGAGATTCCACTTTTTTACCCAGGGACGGGTAAATCACCAGAAATCCTCCGTCCCTTTCTTTCTCATAATCTAAGTTAAAGAACAATGAACACACCTTGATGTGAAATCCAGCATCGTCTTCTTTGCATATTTCTTTTTTACTCAGTCAGGCTGTTTAAAATAGAGATTATACACAAATATATGCATATAAGAAGATATCAATCTTTCAAAAACCACATTTAATATGCAACAAGAGCCTGTACCTGGAGCTGTGTCGCATTCTCTGACAGGTAGTCTGAACTTCCTGATGTTTTTCAGGGCAAATCGACGCCGCCTCTCTAGGAGGCCATGCAAACCTTAAAGATAAGCTGGTCATCAATCATGACACCTAGGTTACAGTCAGACTCAGTGGGCATGAGTTTGGTTGGTCATAGCTGAATATGGATCTGTTGTTACATAGTGGGGGTGGCTGGGATGACTCTTTGATAGTTTGAGTTGAAGGTGACCTTCCTTCATCTATTTAGAGATTTTAACAAGGCATGACATGACATGACAATCCTTTCCGAGACTGTGGTTTGATCCATCTGCAATAAAAGGAAGAGATGGGTTTCATCAGTATATCAGCTGATGATTGCACCAAGTGAGGTATATCAAGAAGAGAAGGAGACCAAGCATTGACCCTTGAGGCCCCCCTGTGGATAAGCTGTGTGCTTCTCCCTTCCAAGATACATTAAAGAATCCCTGAGAGGAAGGAAATCTTAGATACCAAGCCAAACGAGTATGTAGAGTAAGATTTGGTGGTTCACTGTGTCAAAGGTTGATGAAAGATCTAGCAGAATGCAGGACGGAGGACCGATCAGCAACTCTACCAAGACGCAGTAATTCTGTTGCCGACGGTAGTGCAGTCTCAGTAGAGTGGTCCTGTTTAAAGCCAGAGGGATTTGGGTCAAATAGATTGTTCTTGTAATTAAGAGACTTGATTAAAGACTGTGTGCTCAAGTATGTTTTAACAAGAAAGGTAGAAGTCTGTAGTTTTCATCCTGGGCTGGGTTGAGAGTGGGTTTTTTGAGCAACGGGGTGACTCAGGATTGCTTAAATGCAATGGGAAACTCTACTCCTGACTGCAAGGAGTTGATGTGCATAACTGCGACATGTGTAAAAAAAATATTTAGGAAATTTGATGGTCTTTGGTCAAGATTAGAGGTGATGGGCCAAGGGTCCAGCAGAAGTTTGGGCGACTTTGTCCTCAGTCAGAAGGGAGAATGAGGCGAGTGAGTCAATTTTAGTTAGTGCCTGTAGGCTAAGTTGGTCAGGCTCAGAGAACTGGTTACTGATGGTAGAAACCTTTCGGTAAAGTACATACAAGACACATTTATCAGATCTGAGCAGAGTGGAGGCTAGATGAGGCGATGGATAGGAGTGAGTTAATGCAGAAACATTTTTTGTGCATCTGTGGCTCCATTGAACTTGTTTTGATAATATGTGGTCTTGGTCTATGTGGAGAAAGATGCAATTTGTTGCTTATAATCACTGAGGTCAGTGGAGCCTCTGGATTTACACAATTTTCTCTCTGCTGCCCTGAGCCATGTCCTTTGCTCCCTGATGAACCCAGTGAGCCATGGCTCAATCAGTTCTATAACCCCCACCAAGTTTTTTTTTTTAAATTATAATTCAAAAGTAAATACCTTTTACATCAAATACATGTAATGTACAAAAAAATAAACCCTTCACAAAGAGGCTCAGGGGGATATTATCCTGGTAGATACCAAGTAGTTGTTAGTTAGTTTGAAGGCTTTTAAACACATTTAAAAATAAATTTTTGGTTTTGATTTAAAGTATTGCATCAAAGAATCTTGCTTACGTTTTTTCTTCGGTGGCCTCCTTCCTCCTGCAACTCAGAAGTTATGCAGAAGCATTTCAATACAAGCTTTGACTGCAAATAGTTTCTGTTGCGTGGGTTTAACTGGAGTGGTACTGATGACATTTCTACAACTTCTATATAGGTATAATAAACTTCTATTCAGGTAAACAACACTTGCAATACATTGGCAGAAACATGGTGTCTGTACAGTGTACGTTATTTCTGTATTTTCAAAGTTTTCTTTGACACTGGTTTCCTTACAGTCATGCTGTTGAAGCCAATTACTGCTGTTAGCTGCTCAGATGTCGTCAACATTGACTGGCAGCCTCCCGAGCTCGTCTACATCTGGGGTGTGAGGGGTATGTGTTGCACACAATCACACATCCCAGAAATCCACTCTGTTTATCACCTGCTGACATTCATATTCATGTCACTATGCCTGTCTGGCCTGAGACTGGATTTGGTTTGTCCACTGACCAGCAAGGACTGATTCTGATAAGCACTGGGGCAACTTCACCAGAACGGTTCTCCATGGGATCTTTGTAATTTAATGCTTTGAGATACTTGTGCACTGTGGCGGAATAAGAGGCTTTAGAAGGATTTCTCATTTCTTATTATATCAAAAAAATTGTCAAATTAAACAAGAACAAACACTTTAAAGCACAACAATTCATGTAAAATTTCTAAGAATTCCACTCTACTACTAGTTATTTTCTTTTTTTCTTATTTTTTTTTCAAATACAAAGCAACTTCCTCATTCCTTTTCTTGAAAGTTAACCCATTCAGTGATGGGATTTGCCCACGCTTGTCTGTGTGTTCACTCCTGTGTCTGTGTGTTGCTGTATGTGTGTGCGTGTCTCTTTCATGTTTGGCTTAGATTTTGGCAGCCCTCCGTACTCTGCCATGCATACGGAAACATGCAGGAGTGGGCCTGGAATCAAGGTCAGGCCTGGAAAACAATGTAGGAGCACTCCGAAGACCTGACTTTCTGCTGAGTTTGGCATTGTGCTACGTGTCCCCCGAGGCCGCAGCCGCGAAGTCGGCCATCATGCGCATCCAGACCAACCTGTAATGAGCTCCTGGAAAATGGTCCTACTTGGAGACGGCGTTTGGAGACTCTTGGCATGCTGGTAATGTCGAAGGGACTACATGGTCTTTTGGCACAAACGTAGGGCCTAGTTCAACCTCCCAAGGATTACAGGTAACTAAGCAGAAGCCTTCATTGTAGAATGCACTCATGAAAAAACTAAATAAATCCTGAAGAAATTGGAAATTCTGTCACCATAAAATTATTTTTCTGATATCAAAAAACACATCTTCACTTGCAACGTAACAATCATTCAATCCGCATTTCAAAGCTCCCATTTTATTTCCGAAAATGTCAAGAGGCAAGAGGGTACAGGCTGAAAGTACAAAGAGACGCAGATCAGAGAGCCCCCATACCACTTTTGTGCTGACCTTAAAAGGAGCGGCGCACTGTGCAAACATCTGGTCCATCAGCTGGATCCTATGCATCAGCGGGCACAGGGACACACTGGGACAGGTTGGCGGCTGCCTTTGACAGCAACAGTTAATTTCCAACATAATCAATTTATGTGCAGCTCCATAATAACCATCTGTGTTCTGCACGAGGAGGACAGTCCTGAGGAACAGAACGGCGCTGGCTGCTCCTCCTCTCCATGAGCGACGCCGCGAGCAAAAGGGAGGAGAAGGAAGTAGAGGAGGCGGAAGGAAAAGTAGAGGAGTAGTTAAGGAGATGGATGGGGGGAGGGGGGGGTTAAGATGTGTGGGGGATGATGGGAAAGCGAAGAAGAAGAAGCAGTAGAGGGAAGAGTTCTTCCATTATCCTTTACAGATGTAAAGGGAAGGGAAGAGAGAAGGGAAGAAGGGGGAAGGGAAGGGGGGAAGGGGAGAAGGAAGGGAAGAGGGAAGGGAAGGGAAGAAGGAAGGAAGGGAAGGTGTTTATATTAAATCAAGCTTTTTATATTAAATCAAACTTCACTGTAACGGTCTTAATTAACGAATCAGTTCCAGATCAGTTTGAATGTATTGCTGTTGATGTTAATGCAGGATGTATGAGCTTCACAATGGTGGGGGCCTATCATCCCCCAAATGCTCTCCCTTGTGCAGGTCTCAATCTAGCTGGTCCCATTACACACTTAAGGGTGTACTAGTTTTTTTTTTTTCATTTAAAGAAAGATAATCAGAATCCTTCCTTTAATCTATCTGACAAAAAAACTTTTCAAACTATTTTAAAATGTTCTATATACTGAAAGTACTCCTTTACTATTGTTTTCATCACATATTTACCAAATCATTTTTAAGCACTTCCAATTCCAACATAAAATAATCAGGGTCTTCGCCATTTTTGGTGTTCATCCTTTTTGTAGGCTGGGATTCCATTTACGTACCGAGCAATGCCTTTAATCTATAATAAGGATAATATCACATCCATGCAGATTATGATGTTATGTTGATTCATTTGTCAAATACGTTTTAACATGTGTTTTTATGTGGGCAGGTATTGTAAGGGTACTTGGTTTAGGTCAACAAAGTTTAAATATCTAAGTCAGAGCTGGAAAGGAATAAAGGGTTTCTGAAAACCTCAGAAGAAGTGATGGTACATAGAAAACTAAAATAAAACCACAGGAAAAAAAACATTCAAGAAAATAAGCAGGAAAGTAAGTATTCAGGAAGAGGAGGTCAAAAAGTAAAGAGGGACAAGGAGAGATGATGAAACCAGATGAATATTTTAAATATAGCTTAGAACAAGGACAATCTAAATGGTTGAGGTCATAAAGGATAGGAAAAGATTCTGTTTTTATTCTAACTTCTCATTTTATGATGCAAACACACTGAATGAAATTGGTACCCTCCATATTTCCCTGCCGTGAATTCAGTCGTCCTACAAGGTTAGCTCCCTTGGCACTTGAAGCCCATCGCATCCTCATCCACCTCCAACGTCAAAATTTGCCAGGGAAGGTGTCACTCAGGCGATTACTGAATCACCTTAGTGAGCCAATTACACTGCGCGCTGTCAAGGCCAATAGCAAATAGTGTCTCACACACAGACACCCACAGCTTGGCTAGTGTGAAACAAAACATGAAAACAGAATCAAGCTCGGGTGACCCCTCACCCCTCTACATGCAATTTTCATAAGAGTAATCAGCATAATGTGCTAGCTGCTGAAGATGAGTTGCTTTGACCTCAAAAGGGATGTTTTTTGTGAGGGGGCAAAACTTCTTATTGCATTTGGGGGACAATTTGGGTATGCAAATAAAGTAGAGAAGAATAAACCTTCAAGGCATTCATGTCCCCTTTGCATTCACAGCTTTGAGAACAAATATGGAAAATCTTTGCTAAAATAGCATATTTATGCTAAAGGCACTTTGATATGGCTTGCAAATGATTTTGTAACTGTTCAATGACAAATTAAAACTCATCTATTGACAGGGCTTCTGCTTCGTCGCCTGACTCTTGAACAAAAAGTTCAATCAGTTAAGGACTGCAGTACAAGAGATGTCAGGAGATGTCAGTCAGATGGGATTTTCTAAGCTCATATGGTCTTTAGAAATGGTCTAAACAGCAGAGCTCTATTTTTAACTAGATCTTCCTCTAGTTATGATCGTTATGTTCACTCACTGATATGTGTGGATGCTTACTGAGACCTAACTTTTATATGATTTCTCCTCTTTTTGCTTTTTATAAGCCTTTTTGTAGAAATGGTTAACATCATAGAGCATTTTTTTCCAAGATTTTTTAAACTCAGTATTCTGCTTCAGAGTGAACACTAATGCATGGAACATTTTTTGGCTCGGGTAAAAAAAGAAAGAAGGGTAGAATTATTAGCTGTCACAACAATTTAACTTTCAATCTTTCTAAGACAGCCTCTCTTAGCAATACTCTCCATCTCTGTGATATTTTGTCTACATGTGTGAGCAACAAAAGAGCTATGGTTCACTCTGAACAGCATTCACTTACATAAATTACAAGCACACTCAAGCACACACATACACACAAACTGGATTGAAAACATCGTAAGCCAACTAACATCAAATTCACCTGCCAGTAAGAACCTCAGGTGTGTGATCCTGAAATATATATATTTTTTATACACCATTACTACTGCTGCATCCAAGCTACTGGTAGACCTCAATACGGTCCATCCAACCTGTCATGCATTAAACATGTGCTGTGTGAATGTCCATGTGTCCCTGTACATCCTCTGCAGTCCTAATTGACATGCAGCGGGCCCGAGCAGCTGTGAAGCTTTCTGTGTGTGTGTGTGTGTGTGTGTGTGTGTGTGTGTGTGTGTGTGTGTGTGTGTGTGTGTGTGAGTGTGTGTGCGTGAGAGTGTGTGCGTGTGTGAGAGACTGTGCGTGTGTGTGTGTATGTGTGTGAGAGACTGTGTGTGTGTGTGTGTGTGTGTGGTTTGTATAGCTCTCAGTAAAGCCCCTGCATCCTCAAGGCCACCTGGACATAATGGCCTTCAGCTGCCACCATCACCACCAATACAAGCTGCAGCAAGAGCTGAGTTAAAGACACATGCAGCCGTTTGCTTTTATCATACAAAGACCCATACCCATGTTTATATATACCATTTAAACACACCCAAAATTCTGTGCATAAAAACACATACTGTAGAGTGTAAAAAAGTCACGGTGTCATAAATATCAGATATTCTGTGCAGCATCTTCAGTAAAGGTTGGTTGGCTCATGTGAAGGCCTCTGTTTGAAAAAAAAAAGGAAGTTCATACATGTCCTTTGTTCCCAGCGTATATGTGATCGAGTGTGTGTAAGTGGAAGAGGGGGAATTTTTTCCCTCATCTCCAAGTCTTGATTCTATATTTTTTTCTTTTCCTATATCAGAAGCCTTTGATTCTGTCCTGCTTCTCAATTCTTCATGGATCTCCAGCATTTCAAAGAGTTCTTCTTCTCTCCCCTCCTCCTTCCCGGGCGGAGCGCTGGCCAAGTCTGGGAGAGGGACTGCCCATCAGAGGTTGGCTGCTATCAGCAGGGGGCTGCATGTTTCCAATTCAGGTCAGCCTTGGCTACAGACGGGGACTTTAAAGCAAGCCACAACGCGTCCTGTGATCCCAGTAAGCACGCTTGTTAGTGGAATTGATAACGGACCCATACACCTGGGTCCTCTGAAGTTGGCATGGCATTTTAAAGGGGAAGACAGGGAGCCAGGGCAGCCAGATACCGCATGCAAACGTGTCGAACCGAGGAAGGGAGGGATGGGGGGGGGAAAAGGTCTTTTTGGCATGTGACGAAACAGAATATGTTTGGGGGAGCGACCTAGAACATTGTGGAATTATGTACAAATACAGGGCATATGGCATGGAATCATTCTGAGAATCCTAAATATGGTTGTTGGCTCTGTCATGTTACCCCCTGTCATTTTTCCTGCACAAAGTTTGAAAAACATGAAAATCAATCTATGAAACATACTTCAGTTCTATATGTTGCATTTAGCTGTTGCTATCGTGCATTTTATGTGTATGTATGTGCATGTATGTTGGTTGCAGAAGTGCAGCTGATGCAGTGGTGTCCCAGCATTCCCCTTCCCAAACAACACAAACACACATGCGCAATGCTCAGATGCCACATTTATGATAATCAGAGTATAATTCATTTATTGGGCCTACCTTTGCCATGTGTTGACCCCACGGCCATGTTGCCAGCTCACATCTGGCTGCGTGGTGCGGCTCTCAGTCCTGGATGGGATTTGCCCCTGGTGATGGGGCATCTGGGAGGCCAGATGAAGCCGAGGCTTGATGAGTGCTTTGTCTATTATGGATATGGGGCTTTATGGAGACATTGACAGCTGCACATTGACAGTCTCCTGAGCAGGAGGCCTACTTCAGCAGTTGTGCTCTTTCTGTTGTCTAGAACAGAGAGAAACAAACACAGAGCTCTGGATATCCTCTGTTAGCTTCTGCAGTTTTAAAGTAAAACCTTATTTCTAAAGGGAGAGGAAATAAGATGAATGATGTTCTTCAGTTGATTCAGCCTATCTTAAACCTTTTAACATGGTTTGTAAGAAATCTGGAGTCAGGAGGAACCTCCAGAATGAAAGAAATGCATTTTAAGTAGTTTGAACATTACCAATATCAGGCTTTATGCAATTATTTAGTGCTCCTCAAGGAAGTGAGCATGGGTAAGATGAACCCTCCAGTATCAATAAATGTTTCTTAAAATTAAACCAACATTCAAAATGAAGCGTGTACTGAATGAACCTATCAGTCCCTGTATCAATCGTAATGGGTCGGATCAGTGGATGGAGAGAGCTTGACGGTGTGCTGATGAAAGATTATCCACCGAAGAGAGAGACGTGTAGCTACAGACCAGGCAAGCCGATGCTGCCGTTCTCCAACCTTCCCTCCTGCCCGCCATTTATGAAGGATTTGGGGATTTCATAATTTCCTGTTCTTTCTGAAAGGGGGATGGCAGCACCTGGTCCACACAGCTGTACTTCATTTAGAGAGCAATTTGAAAAGAGCGAGGGGGAGAGGAGAGGAGCGGAGCAGCCTTGTCATTAAGGGCTCCAGAATGGCCTCCGTTTGTTAGACACATGGCACAGAGTTAATGCTGCTGAATGGGGAATAGGCACTGTTGATGCTGTCACAAATTTCTCATAAGTGCTACGACATCTGAAAAAGCCACTCCAAGTGCAGGGGGGGGGGGGGGGGGGGGGGGGGGGGGGAGAGAGAGAGAGATTCAAATTTTTCTTATCAAAGAGGGTTTTTTTTGTAGGTAATTGACAGCTGGGCTAGGATGTAAGCATGTGTTTCTGTCTGCGAAGATGGATATTCTATTTGTGTACCATTTCATCTTCTGCACACCTTGAAGTTTGTTGTGCTTGCAGGTGACAGCAGTGCTGAAGTTTGTTTCAATGAGTTGACAATGAGAATAATAAGGAGATTGTTGGTAAACTGAGGTGATGCAAAGGTTTGTAGTGCGGATGCACAGCTGCCTCGCCTCTTCAGAGTTGATCTAATTGATTTTGACGTGCACATGTGCAGGGGAGAAAAAAAAGTGAGGCGGGATCAAAGGCAAACGCTTTATTGCCACATCACAGGCCCCTGCTGCATTTTCAATTCTACCAATCTGTCCAAACAGTCAGTTAAAATCCTGCCATGAAGAGATGCGCGCTCTCTCTTTCTCACTCACTTCAGCTCCCCCTCCCATCCTACCTCTCTCTCTCATGCTCTGTCTCTCTCCCTCTCTCCACTTCTCCTCCCTTCTTTGCTCTTTCCCTCTATTAGAGTAAATCTCGAGTGCTAAGTGATGCAAGAGCCATGAGGGCAGTGGGAAAACACTGATCCACAGAGGTAAAAACAACTGCCACAACAACTTGTCAGCAACTTGACAGAACTATAACAGGAGGCGTAAAAAAAATAAAGTAATTATAGAAACTGACACAATTCCACTGACTAACCTTGAATTTTGGCAAAGTGACCCTTCTGTGTCTTTTTACATGTATTACTAGTGTTTCTCAGCTTTGAAATTAGTAGATATTGGTCAAAAATGGAAATTCTGAGTGACAGCATCTTAAGCCTAAACAAATATTAGAAATATGCATTTTAAATCTTTTTGTATTGAAGTCATAGATAAGAAGAACAAGAAAAGCACAAGAAACAGAAACCCTCTTGCTTTCACACCTCACAAACACACCAACATGCGCACAGCTGTCTTTTTCACTAGTTCACCATCTTGAGTGCTCAGTGAGCGGTGGGCCTGTGCTCTGTGCTCATTGTTAATGGGATGTTAGAGTGTGGTTCTGAAAGTGTCTGTGGGCAGAGTGTAAGAACAGAACCACAGTTGGACAAACCACGCTGAGCGCAAAATGAGTGCTACAAAGCCACAGGAAAATGCACACATATACACACACACACACACACACACGAACGCACCTGCCAGGTGTGTGAGGAGGCTGTGTGATGTGGTGCCGACCAGTCTCAGAGAGCTGTGCTTCACAAATGAGTCAGAAGCAAATCCTGGTAACAAGCATGCCAGGAGTGAATATCTCCACTGAGGCCAGCCGCGCACGGCCACAAACGCAAATGGTTTAAAATATTACTACACTCGTACTCAGCTAATTCTGTTCGTCTGTTTCAACAATCATTACTTTAATTCCTTATTTTAGACGATGATAGCTCCCTCAGCGATGACTGGAAATAAGAAGCATCGGTTACAACTTGAAGAGATCTGTATGGAAACTTGTGAGTGGGCTCTGCTGTTTGTCAAGTGTGCCTTTGGCAGGGCAGTGGAGGTAGTGATGGCGATGGGTGGTGGTGGTGGTGGTGGAGGGGGTCAGGGGGGGGGGGGGCTCTTGGCTGCTCTCCTCCCTCCTGTCAGCCCCCTCTCTCGGCCAGGCAGGCAGGCTGTGTTGGGCAGCCCGGCTCTCGGTAGCAGATGCGAGCCCTCATGTCAGAGGCAGGCAGTGGCCCGACGGAGTGCCGCTCGTGCTCATACCTCATTGAGCCATCTCCCCTAGCAGATGGCGCGCTGCTGCGGGCGCTCCTCTCCCCGATAATTACCAGGCCTCGCCACAGATGGAAATGTCAGTCAGCCTCACAGGTCCTGGTTCCTGCCACTGCCTCCGTCCGCGGCCCCTCTACCTAGGCCGGGCGCTGCCAACACTCACCATGTGTTCTGTGACTGCTGACTAGGCAGGCAACAAAAGAGAAATCCGCCCACATGAATATTCATGCAGGGATGTTAGGTGGCTTGCTGTAGACCAGACTGGGCACCAGCAAATAGTCGGCCAGGTGCGGGCTCTGACACCAAATTCAAACCTCTTTTTGTCTTCCACTTTCATACTGTGTCACTGTTCTTGTTTCATGACACAGAGCAGCAAAGTGTGCACTGATCAATCATATAGAGAAGGAAAGGTGAAGGGATACCTACTGCTTTGTACAGTTGTGAAATGACATATTTAGGAGATTAGGATAACTGTGTTTGCAAAATGGATTAATTCTAGCAGATGCCAGGACTAACCCCCACTTATCTGTGATAAGGTGACCAGATGTCTCAGCTTGGCAAAGGCAACACTCTCCGAGTTTTATTACTCGGCGCCAAAGCATCCCCCAGGAAATTTCTCCGTGCATTCACAGATAATCTACCTTCGCAGAGAACAAGGCGACAGGGTTTTGCTTCTTTGTGTATTTGTCCATGTAAGAATTTATGTGGACGTGTTGCCTGGTTGTGGAAAGCTCAAGCAGATTAAACTAAAGTAAATACCTTTGTGCCTTAGTGCCAACAAGGCAAAAGAAAAAGACAGAGAATGCAAGCAGTGGCTTATTGGAAATATCACTTTGGCGCCTGTTTCTTATAATGATGTTTCCCAGTAGAAAACAACAAAGAAATCATTTACAGACATCTTAAATGAGCTCTGGTCCATTTGTTTCTCAATAGGAATCATTTACGCACATTTAGCATGTGTGTGTATGACTATAATTTCTAGAGAGACAGCCAGGGAGAAATATTGTTTGTGCAATCTTTGTTCATTCACCAACTCTTCATGAGAAACTGGCTCAAATATATAATCTTAATATATAGGGTTTCTTGTCAGAAGAAAGAAAATGCAGCTCTAGTTAGCTCATAAATATTTTAACTGAGAGTGCTGAAAAAAAATCCATAACCACCTATTACAGGTGATGGCTGTAATTGCATGTCATTCTCAAACAATAACATTTTATCACCCATATGTCCCTTTATGTACTGAAATGTGAGTGTCTCAATAGTATTGTTACTGCACTTAACTGCAGGGTGCACTGTCTTACCACATTCAGCTTGGAGGTCACAGATGCTCACATGACAATAAGAAGTAGTTAACAGAAGAATAGAAATGAGTCATAGTGGGGATGCATGTAAGTTAATGCAGTCTGTGTTGTCTTGCTATTTGCAGAGCACCACCGCCAACAGTTTGGAGTCCCAGCCACAGAGCCCACTGTGCAGGTGGTAAGGAGGCCATGCTGCTGCAGAGCAATACACAT
Organism: Labrus mixtus; assembly: GCF_963584025.1. Taxonomy (NCBI): domain Eukaryota; kingdom Metazoa; phylum Chordata; class Actinopteri; order Labriformes; family Labridae; genus Labrus; species Labrus mixtus. The sequence continues at coordinate 14,850,426 of NC_083629.1, forward strand.
AACAGCTTCAGACACGGATGAGGAAAGTCACATCTGCTAGCTGGAACTTATAACTACACTCTGTTGTGGTTTTTGCTATTGATTAGAATGCAGTAGTAAAATGTACAAAAAGCAGCTAAGAGAGTAGGGAGATGATTCACAGTACAAAAATTAAAAACCCAGAATGGCACATTATGTAAAAAAAAAAAAAAGAAATTAGCATTAAACCTCCTGAAAGTTATCTCTACAAATAAAGTTGATGATGCCACTGAACCAAGTCTTAACTACAAGACTCCAGACTGACCTGAAAACCAATGGCAGTCACCCATCCAGCTAGCTTAAACTAACCGTACTTCAGTCACATCTAAGCCAGTACTAATACCAATTCACAGCCTCTATTATGTTTATTTAACCAGGGAAAAAACTTGTTGAGATTAAACATCTCTTTATCAGGAGTGTCCTGGCCAAGACAAGCAGCATTTTATACATATTGACCTCATTTAAATAATGAAATTGTTTTAGTGTCATTCAATGCAGGAAACAAAATGACACAGATAAACTAAGTTGTCAAAATGTGAAATAGGCGAACTATAAAGACACTACACAACATAGGCCTACCTAAAATGAAAAGGAAGAAAACACCATCCAGCTAGCTTAAACTATTCAGAGTGGAGTCACAGCTAGCCTTAGCCTTAAACAAATTCAAGGCCTCATTCTGTCCTGTTTCCTGTTCATTTATTTTTATTACCAACATTAAACTATTTACATTTTTATACTGGTAGCTGTGATGTGTAATCATAAGGAGAAATCAAAGTAACAATTAGGCTCCGCTAGCTAAAAGCTAAATAGCCAAACTACAAAGAAACTACAAAACAGACCACAAAACAAAAATCCACCTGCTAGCTTGAACTAGCCGCACTGAGGTCAGAGCTAGCCTTGACCAAAACATTTATTTTGCCCTGTTTCCTGCTTATACATTTCTAAAAATGTAATTAGTTATACATTTATACCAATGGCTACGTGTAATTTAATAGAAAAAGTAACATTTGTAACCAGCCAAAACAGATAGATATCAGAGGGACCTTGATTAAAAGGGTGTTTAGACTATTTGACTAAGCAGTCTGCAGATTTTAAAGCCTTTTGATCAATTTGATCAATTGCAGTAAGACAGTAGATAAAGTTTTGATAGTTGAGGGGTGAAGATGTATCAAATTCAACTTTGGGATTCATTTCAGCCCAACAGCAAGTCCTCGCTCCTCGCTAGGCAGACTGAGAAATGAAACTTGAAAACATATGATGCAACATGAGCGCAACACAGTCAGCATAAAATAACAAGAAGAATCCAACCTCTCGTTGAAACTGAAACCTGCCTCAATGATATTCTCTCCAATGCCGTGTCAATCATGAAAACGTGTAAGAGATGCTTTTGTTTTAAAAAAAACGCTCAAAATCCTATTATTAGCTCAACAAAGGAGAAGATGTATAGACAGGAACGTACGCTCAAATCATCTGTCTGCATGTAGTTTGAATTATTCAGCATTTCGCAGCCACTTACAAGGCCTTTGTCAGACCAATAGAGTGGCAGTGGGCGATATAACCTCTGATCATAATTAAAAGTGCTCATTTGAGACTCAAGATATCACATCTTTGTGTTGTACAGATGCAGTTCAACAGAATGGCAACAGTCTGCCTCCCTTTTCTCTTTCTTCTTTTTGTCTTGAGCTGACAAAGCTGGCCCCTCATTTCCATTCTGCCCATTATGTAAATGAGGCCGGATCACATATTGGTTCAAATGAGTAAAGCAAGTGCAGAGGCCAGGCTTCCTTTAGGACCAAGTGGAAATTTGCACTTAAAAGCTATTTTGTGTGCTAAAACAATGGCCCAGGTGCTGTGCCCTTGACCAAGGGCTTTATCGTCTCCTGTGAGGCAGAAAGTTGGTGTCACACCTGTTTCAGCCCCTTTTTGTCAGCTCCTGGCTCGGCTCATTCAGTCTGGCTGACAATTGAGTACAGATGATGCTGTCAAAATGAATTAAAGGTTCCACTGCTTTCCAACCCCTCCACTTCACTTCTGAGTGATAGCACATTTAATGCTTGTTAGAAGTTAGTGTTTTGTGTACATATTCAGGATTGCTATAATAAGGCTGAAAAATCTTGTGTTGTTAAGCTTGCGCTTGTTAAATATTCTACATCTTCATTAACTGCTTATTGTTGTCAAGGGGGCTCTGCGTCTGAAAGATTAACAACAGAGGCCATATGTTATTTGTTGCCTGGTAGGATTTTCTCTCCTCGTACAATCCTGTTGTTTGTCTATGGACAAAGCTAGATCAGAAAGATTAGCACCCATCACCTCATGCATTCAATCAGCAAATTACATCAAACCTGATCAAACAGTACTGACTTCTGGCACCTTACCAAAGAGAAATCACTCCTCTGAGCATTTCCCCTCATAATTTGTCAGAAAGCTGATGATATTAGTGTAAACAGCGGAGCAGGCTCCCTCATTTCCAATTTCAAATAAAAAGAAAATGATAAAATCACTGCTGGTCCTGGTTATAAACTCTGAACACGTGAATGCATTACTACTGACTTTTGACTCTTTTCTGAGAATATCACTAAGCAATCTAAAATAGTTAAGAGAGCAAATCCTTAATAATAGCTATCTATCAATTGAATGATTTATGCAGAGTTATAGCATGATTAACATTTGTATCAGTGACTGACTACAGTGACATTCTTTATATGCATACTACCTCATCCTCAATTAAATTGTTGGACTCAGTGTGAACCATGCCGCACCGTCTCCCGTTTGGTTTTTGTACATATCGTTGCGTCTTGTACAAGTGAGTAGGTTTGTCTTCCTTGTACAAGGAAGGAGCATTGGTACGTTTTTCTTTATAAGGCCATACTACATGAACTGCCTTCTTATTTATGTTCTCTGCCGATTCCTAAAGCAGTCAGCAGCTGTAGCCTTCGAGGACTCATCATGTATGTCATTCCCTGAACTTGCTCTGTCTTTGGTGAAAGTGCTTTTAGTGTGTTTGTTCCATCATCTTAGTCTGAATTAGTCCCCTTAAACTAGAGCCTTTATTTAGCTTGGAAAATGTAAATTCTAACTTTTTGACTTGCTTTAATGAATGACAAATGATGTGTAAATGAATTACCTTCAGAAGTGCTAACATGTCAGCCCTAGCTAGCTGCATGCCCCTGTTTCAAATCATTGTGCTAAGCTAGCTGTCCGGTTTCATAATAATCAGGCAGTCGCTAGAGAGGTAACAATCTTCTTATTAAACTCACAAACTCTGTGTTTGATAACCATAGATCTTTTTATCCTCAGGGAAGGAAGTTAACGGATATCCATAGCTTTTAAAATACTTAAGAGTATGATTTGTATTAGGCCTCAAGAAAAATAAAGCGAATAACCATTTACATGCATTTTGGATTCAGGGGTTAACATTTTGTCTTCTCATCGGGTCTAAGTCTTAAATAGAAGTTAAGTGATGTCAGTTCTGAAGTGAAAACACATTCAGCTACAAATGTCCCTCCGGGGTTTGTGTATAATTATAATTTTGAACAAGCTTGATAAGATAAGGTGGAACAATGGTTTTAATAAATGCTTAAAATGAGTTTTTAACTTGCTGGAGACATTTTTTTTTCTTTGGATGAAAGAGCCTCTTTATCAACAATCAAACTATGCAATTAACATTGGGCAGAGATAACGCATAAACAGTCTGAAAGTGAAAAGCTGTTCTGTGATGCTTATTGCAATGGCATTGCATCGCACACACAAAAAATTCATTTCAGTCCAAATATCACATGCACTTGTTTTTTTCTTCTGCAATCTGCACTGCACTAAGGGCCTGCTGCTTTCACAACCTGTCCTGAAGGGAGAGCGAGCGAGACAAGCTGTCTGTAAAAGGAGAGAGCAAGCGAAAACAGGAAAAAGAAAAAGTGAGTAGTTCAGAGTGGGTGTGCGTGAGCGACTGGGAGAAAGTAAGAGTTGGGTGACCTTGTTACCAGTTGGGTTGAGTTGGACAGGCTGGTAGGAGGTTGCTGTCTACGGGGAGGGACAGACAGATGCTCGCTCTTCTCCCTGGGCAAAACATCTCGCCTGGTGCAGGCAGCACACAATCTGGCCCGGGCAGCTGTAACCCTAATGATCACTGGTGGCGCTGCACCTGACCGACCGACCAGCTCCACACTCACTCAGCCCTCCCTTTCTCTTTTCTCCTCTCCACTCCACTCCCCGGCCCCTCAGTCTCCTCTTTGACCTCCAACGCCTCCGAACTTTGAGTGGAAACTAGTTGCATTCAAAAAACAAAGGAAGAAAAGAAGCTTAAATTAATTATAATTTATAAATTCATAGCAACTTTCGGTGGGGGTTGATAGGATGTTAATCAAGAGGACAAGACAAAGATGGACTTATTCTTCTAGATTTGAGATGCATGAAGAAAAAGGATCAAATGAGTGATCAATGCAAACCTGTATGGGATTACAAGAAAATAATGTTTTTTTCTTTGTTTGTTTTTTAAATAGATCAAGCAATAAAGTGGGAAGAAATGGGGATATTGAGGAGGGGGGCTGTAAGGAGCTCCCATGCTACCTTCCTGCTACTACTGATCCAGTCTGAGCTGCTTATCGGGTCTCTCCCACACCGCTCTCTGGTGTTAGAGCTCAAAGTCCTGGGGCTCAGACTAGCTGCATGGAAATGTGCCTGGGTAAATGTACAGCGAGTATTCATCGATGGATGAGTGGAGATGAAGAACTAGATGGATGTATATCTACTGTAGATGGCTGATACAGAACATGTGTGGCTCCAGTACATTCAGACCAAGTGATCAGATGTTATTTTTGGATTGGTTTACTGACAAATCTCTGATACACTTCAAAAGAAGACATGGGTGCAAGAAGAATCCAATGTCTTAAAGTTGCATCGTCAAACATTTGTAGTTTTGTGCTGAAGAAAAATAAAAAGTCATGTAAATAAAAGAGTGGTCAAAAAAAACCTGATCAAATCTTTTCAGATCAATTCAAAAAGTGATGTCATAGAAGTCATCTCATATTGGAAGAGTGTCATGAAAATGTATATAGTATGAAAGTGGCAGCTTTGCATCACTTAATGAGCTTTACTTAACTTTCTAAATCTGTGCGGTTTTAATCACATACTTTTTGCTTATGGCAACTTAAGTAGTAAGCTTTAATACTGACTCCTCTGCAAAGTAAAGATTAGCTTACTAAATACACAGGAAAGAGATTAAGACCTCAATAATATTCAATACTAAGTCTAAAATGATGGCTATAAAAAAGAAAACAGAAAAAAACGGACTAGAGTCGTTTAGATGTATTATTTAACTGATGCATATTTTTCATATTTCAGAGGAATTATGGCTTTACAAACATGTTTTTTTGTTCACTGGATGAATTATGAGTTGTAAGACTCCTAATCCATATTAATCAAAGCTGAGCCGTTGTTTTTTTCCAGCATGCATCCCACACATCAACTTCCACACATTGTACATAAAAGGTCATCCAAAACACCCTCCTGTTGTAAACATTTTAATCTCAATTAATCCTTCATTCAGCTAATCACTCCTTCCAAGCATTACAGTGACACAGTGTGATTTAGATGTGCATGGGAGACAAAAAGATCCTCTGCTTCATGAGACTCAAACATGAGGAAAAGGGAATGATGGAAGATTTGATTTTTGGTTTCAGTGTACTTTTTGTACTTTCAAAAGGGGGTGCTAGTTATCTTCATTTGGCTTCTCTGCCTGTGATACACTGAGTGAGTTACAGGCAAAGCAAGACGGAAAGGCAGAGGACAAAGTGTGATAAAAGACGGGTATATTTTAGTTATATTTCAAAAACATGTTTAAGATATATAGTTTCAATCTTTTCAAATTGTATTTAAAAAAAAATTAAAGAGGTAAAATCTCCTCAATCAGCATTTTTCCCCCTCTCTTTATCTCAGACTAACACTTTTTGCTGTCCTCAAAGAAGACCCGTTGGAAGTGTGTGTGTGTGTGTGTGTGTGTGTGTAGAAAGAGAAGAAGAGCTGTGGATGCTAGAAAGAAAGAGACAGAGAGCATCTGTGAGTGAGCGAGAGGAAGCGGGGTGAGAGCTGGAGAACGGGGGATCGTGGTGGCGAGTGTGTGTTTGGAGATCGTCCTGGGCCAAGAATGTGTCCGTGACTGCTGCTCTGTGTATCTGCCTCGCCCGGGTGACACCAGTGACACAGACATTACCCAGCAGCCTTCTTGCAGTCCTGAGCCTCTGCCGCTCTTCCGGTAGCCTAACTATACACACACACCACCATCGCTACACACTATCTCTCTGTCTTTCCCCTCTCTAGGCCAGGCAACAGGCTCTGTGTTAGCATAAGCAGACCAGGACTGTCAGAACCATATGACCCCGGCAGGGCTTCTCAAACTGTGCTGCTGCTGCTCTTTAAGCATTCTCTGCCGGCCAATACTGCTCATGTTCACTGTATGTTCTCATACACAACAGTTCCTCTGCTAGGGCTTTCTTATGCGTCCATCAGTGGGTTCGTGGGAGCTCTATATGCAGGCCTTGTGCCACTGAGACATCAATTAGATACATGTTGTAGTTGGCTCATTTAAACCACTATATGGTCAAATAGGAGAACATTAAAGTTAGTTAAAAAGTAATACATCCGTTAGAGAGATTCCAATAGTGATATTACTGATTGGTATTGGCCTCTGATACAACCTTAAATGCACCAATCCAATCTAATAATTATGTCCCAACAATTTTACCATATTGGTAGCCATATTAATACAGATACCAATAACGAAACCATTAATAGTGTCAACCTCTTGCACTGCTGAAAATCAGTTGAGTACTCCAGTCATAGCACCAACTGGAGGCAATAATTTATTACTCCCCAAAACCAATAGGTTTAAGGCAAATGATTGTCCAACAATTAAATAAATTAACAGTGTCGTACTCTGTGTATTCCATAAATTATATGTATTTTTCAAATCCTTCCAGTATCAGCGGGAAACTTTCTACTAAATGACACTCAAGTCAAGGTTTCAAAATTATCAGAGGGGAAAAATGCTGTCACAATATCTCTAGCATCTACGTTGGGAAATGTTGCCATATCAAACTTCTTAAACAAATTATCAAAAACACAAGGATTTCTTAAATACGGAATGTTTTCCATATCATAAAGATGGTTGACAGATGATGGACAAACAGAGAGGCAGCCTCAAGACACTTTAAATCCTCAAGCTCAGATCTGGACAGAGTTCACATCCTCCTCCAGCAGCCTGGCTGTCTATCTGCCATGTTTTCTTTATCAGCCCCCTCGTCATCCGGCAGCCCTGCACATGACCAAATTAGTCCCAGTATCAGCCGTTATCTGGCTCCCGGTGGCCTGCATGCCTGCCTGACCAGAATCGCCCTCTTCCCAGCACTCTGCTACACTACACTGGCTGCTCGGGCCTGAGGAAACCCAGGCTACGGATCCCGGGGTTTGAGCCTCAACAGACTCCGCAGAGCTCCCGCAAACGAAAAAAAAGGCCTTGCTTCCTTTTAAGGCGGCTTGCCTTCCTTTGGTTTATAAATATATGAGATAGAAATTATATATTTATATAGCAAGTGAGGGTCAGTCGGTTCTCTGAGGTAAAATAATAAGCTCTGGGAAGGTGGAGGAAAATAATAAATGAGATTGTAGAAGTGTAGACCTGGGGATATTTGCTTACTTTAGGTTCTGCCGGCAGCAGATGTACACCGACCTTGTAACTTTGAGTTTGTGGAATGGCTGTGCTCAGTGGACGCCCTGGCAGAGTGCGCTCTCTCCTGCATAAGCAAAGCCGAGGGAAGATTAGAATTTGCACTTGGCTGGCATTACTACATGAGTCACTCATGCCCTCCATGTGACGTCTTAAGTAAGTTTCAAGTAGCAAAGTCTCAAAGTAGAAGATTAGCCACTGGCATATGTATTCATCTTAATTCATGTAGTATTTTTCTGCTTGGTACTTTGAGCTCCACAGTCCCACGACCTTAGGTGCACTGGAGATTAGTTTTAATTTCAAAAGCACTTTCTGAAAAACTTCTCATGTTTAATTAGAGGAGCTGAAAAAGCAGGGATAAAAGAGTGTATGAAAAATTGATATAAAGAATTCCTACAGCCTGTTCGTTTCATGTGATATTCAGGGTAAAAAATATCTTAAGTGTAGTTCAAAGAACATACAAACAGGAGCACGCGAGTACATGCATAGCACCAAACACATGCAAATGCATACATACACAAGATGCTACAGAGGCCCAACAGAGACGGGAAGAGTGTGTGTCAGGGGGACAGGAGGGATGCAAAGAGGTGCCAAAGACCACAGCACACTGTCTGTGCCAAGCAGAACTGAGCGCCCGCTGCCATCCAAACATAAATAAAGTGCTTTTGGCTCCCTGCAGCCACCAGTGTGTGCCGTGCATCCGCCAAGCATGGTTTTTTTTTCTAACAAAGTTAAAAACAGGACAAATTTGATGCAATCACTTGCTGGAAATAAATATGTGCCACATCTTGGACGGATAGGGTGTGAATCAGATGGTCGGTCAGTTATTAAGTTTCGTAACATAACTTCAGGATAGATTTCCTCTGCAGCCTTGGAGGGAGAAGACTCAAATTGGGCACATCACAGAAGTTTCTCCATATTTACTTCTTGCAGCTATGCAGGATGCCAACAGGAGAAGCACATATTGAACCATATGAAAAACGTGCTGAATGTCTTTACTGGAGAGTTGTGATTTATATTCTAAAGAATTTACCAATATTTGGCGGGATCGACTTTGTAGATTCAAGTCTTTGTGACAAAAAAAAAAATCAGCAAATCACAGAGACAAAAATCACAATTTCTGTTTGGTTTTGTATGTAATTTGCCAGTGAATCAGATGCCGTGTTTGTAAGTATGTGTGGGTGTATACGCAAGTGTGCGCGGGTCCCGTTCCAAAGAGCCCCAGGCTCTATTCCCACTCTTCGCCCTGACTGATTATGGCCTTGATCTCTGCTGCTTCTTGAACGACGCTCACTGCTGTCTGTGCCCTGGCCCATGACTCTTGGGCGGGGAAAAGAGGCATATTGCCATATCAACATCGCTCTCTCCCTGCCAAGGAGCTGACCTGCCACTCACACCATCAGCCGGATTCACTCTGTCTCTGCCCCATCATCTCCTCACCTCCGTCCATGCCACTTCTGTTTGCTCACAGATAGCTCCCTGCATAAATAGAAGGGTATAAAGCCCCATAAGCCCTTGCTCCACTCCTCACCCTGTTTGGTTACTACTGACTTTAATACCTTGAGATCAAAGTTGCGCAGAGGGTGTAAATCCCAGGAATAAGCTGGAGGAATTCATAGTGGCAACAGTCACTGCTGCTAACACTCAGATGCCACATTGCAATAACACTTAGAAGACATATGTAAGCCAGCAGCATGTTGATGTACAAAATCAGGTCGAATTAAGAGAGGCAAAATATTCCAAAAAATGCTAAAATATAGAAATTATGCCAAAGTCTATAAATAATATTTACTGCATGACTGTATGGATGCTCTCTTTGCTATCAAAGCTTCTGTGTAATGTAGACTTTCAGGCTGGGTGTCAGCTTACACAAACTGCTTAAGTGAAATCCATCTCCTCCATCCTAGGCTGTGGGAGCTAACTGCCCACTGTCTGGCTAGCTGACTGGTAAAGTGAAACCCCGACCGGCATGCGATCGCTCTGATGTGGGGATTTCTTCCGGGACTGGACACGCAGCTCCATTCCGGAGGAGTGACTCCAACAGGAAGTAACACATTAACAGAACAATCAAGTTCCTTGTTAGGGAGCTTAACACCGCCAGAGACTGCCATTAACACCACTGGGGGATCTGGTCAGCTGATAAGGTCTGACAGAAGGAAGGCACAGTATAGGCTTTTCATGTTACAAGGAATTGTAAGCTCAGACTGAGACCAACCAGGGCTGAATGTTTTTGAGTCTTTTGGATTGTTTATTCTAAAAAGGGCTTAAATTAAAAAGGTTGAATGTAAAAATGATATGTGAGCACATGTGCAAAGGTCAATCAGAGAGGTTTGGAAACAGCTGCATTAGCATTAATGTCTTGGCATGTTTATTTTTAAAGAATAAATCTGTCTGTGAATGCCATGAAAAACTAATTTAACTGATGCTATGATATGATGTAATTATTATCAGTGTTGCCAAAGCCTATTGTTCCTTGCCCTGAAGGAGAAATACACACTTTTGTTACCAACGAACTTTTGCACTGAGTGGCATTTTTAGTCATTTTTAGTGAGCACCTACAATGTAATTTATTTTGAGTCAATCTAACAGACACCTTCCTTTTCACAAAAATACTCACTGGCATCCAAATTCTTTTATGTAAACAGTCCCCATAAGATTTCACGTTTTACTCCGGTTCGAGCAATATTTAATAAAAACGGTTTAATTAATGTAATAAGGTATTTATTGGCAAAACACATTTTTAAACTATTAGTCTGGATGACTTGATGTGGGGGAGGAGAGTTTAGAAAAGTATTTAGAGACAGAAATGCAAATTTTTTATTTGGATCCTTTCATGGCCGCCCGACATGTTTAATAAGAGATACGTCTAATGAAGCAAATGGTTGGGAGTATATACACGATACACTGGAACACACAAAACCACTGGTGACATTTTTCTCTCTTTAAGGTATCATTAATGTACATAAACACAAATCCACTGCTTCTGTTAGCATGCTAATCCTGAAGCAAAGTGCAGGAGTGAGGAGATGTAACTTTAGCTTCTGGTTTTCATTAACCATTGCATACATTAGTCTAACAAAACCTTACCCTGATGATGTCATGTATTCAATGCAAAATCATTCAACTTGTTCAAACAATACAAATTTTCTGTGGCAAGCTGTTATGGCTAACACCGGTTAGATATCGCCAAACACACCAAACTCCAGAGACTGATAGCAACGAGATGCAAATCTTCCCACATTAAAGCTGATTCAGTGTTTGGCATAGCTGCAATGCTACTGCTGAGATAATTCTGTTATGTTCTTGTCAGATAACATTCATTTTGACATTTGTAAGACTCCCAGAGCTTCTTAAAAATTCTTATCCAAGGGGGTATTTGCTTTTCAAATATTTATTATGGAGGCAGATATTTAGAATATTCAATGTAGTATCTGCAGTGAGGGCTGTGCATATATTGTGGAGATGATGATGGGACTTTCTGTACCACATCCAAGGACACCAGATAAACCTGTCCCACCTTACTACCCCTCGTCTCCAGGCTCCTTGCAACCCTTGGAGACGAGGAGACCACAGCTGTATGTGTGGCAGGTGGACTTCCTGTCTTTGTAATTAGAACCAAATTAGGTTAAACTGCAGTTCTTCCCCCAGCCCACAGTCCACAGAGAGTCTCTGACCCTGCACCTCCAGGCACACAGAATTAGCGCGGCCACACACTGGGAGCCTAATGGACGACCGTGTACACCCCGGCTGCTGCTAAGTAACACCCTGCACCTGCACATATCACACATCCCATGCTCTCTCATCATTAAACATAACATTATATAGCTCCTGAGTGTTAACACAGTAGGGCTGCTGCTGATGCTGTTGTGGTTGTGCAGGTGGGGTTGGGATGTGAATGAAAGCTGGGGTCCTATTGGTGTGAGATAGAGTCTTTATTTTGGGTGTGAGGAAGAGCTCTAATTGAAGACTGATGGATTTACATTAATTTCCTGCTCACACCTGCCTCCTTTATCTGCTCTCAGATAGCACAGGAGCGATGGGTCTGCTGGCAGGACTGCCAGCCTTTCTATTATGAATAATGGGCAGAGCTGCGCGCATGCCTCTCTTCAACGTACACAACCACACAGAAACGGTATTATTCAGTGCGGTTGAGCACAGTAGCAAATGTACCTGAGAAAGTGTGAAGCCAGCGTGTTTGGGCTGCCAATAAAAAAAAGAACAGAACAGGGAAGAGGACAGGTGCAGCCCCTCTCCTGCTGTTGTGTGTGTTCATACCACACAGCTCAGATTCGGTCGACAAAATGAGCAGATTTTTCAAGTGACAACACTGCAAACAAAAGTAACTGAAATAAGTTTGTTCAAATCTGGCCGTTATCCAGGGCACATGAGCGATAACAAACCATATTACACAGCTGCATTGAAAACTCGATTCCAGATGGAAAATATGAGAATTCGAAGGTGTGAGTTTTTCATTTATCAGACTGCTGCGATAGGAAACACAGAATGTTGTTAAGGAAGAATCTCTGATCCAGCCTGTTTCAGTACTACATTTCCTCATATCCACCCACAGAAATAAGTCCAGCAATAAGTCAAGTACATTTGATGAATATGCTGTTCAAGCAACTCGATAACCTTCATGATGTCTGCTTCTCCCTTCTTTTCTCTTACTTCTCCTATGTGCAATCCCATTTTTTACTAGTGCCACATATTCTTCTACCTACCAATATATTTATATACCAGTGCAATGCAACTTCATGACTCCTCACTCTAGTGTTTCAGACCTGAATGAGGGTACAGTGATCAGATGTGGAATGACCGAAGAAGTTGACATTGAGATAAGAGAAGAAGAAGAAGAAGAAGAAGACAGTGTGATAATGTTGGACAGGGATGAAAATAAACAAATAGATGATTGTGATTTGATGTGAAATTGACTCTTAATTTCTGTAAATAAATACATTAATCTGAAACTAAATCTTTTAGGCGCATAATATATTGTTCATTTCATCATTTATCCTGATGTCTTGAAAACCTGTGTGCTAATATTATTGTTATTGTGGGCATATTGGTATCATATTGTGGTTATCTCTGCTTCTCACATCCCTATTTTTTATCTACTTATAGATATATTTCTACTATTGCAAACAACCAGTGGCATGTATTTAACTACTAATGCAACATATTGTTTGACTACTGCAGTATGTTTTTCTGGAGCAATATGCCCTTTTTTACGTGCAATATACAGTAAGTTATATATTATGCATTTACATGCTATACAGTGCGGTATACATCGTTTCACTTGCATGTATGTTTTGCTATGTCGTGGATGTTGTGCACTTCATGTGAGATATTACTTATTTTTTGTAACTTCTATCATGAAAATGAAGGCTTTCTATCTCCTGGCATGTTCTGTCCTTGTGGTCTATGTATCGCTTACATGGTGCTGCCATCATCGAGTGTTGGTTCCAGTCTGTTTTCATTATCAGCTTTGAAATTGATTTTTTTTTATTTAGTCCCTTCTTCCAGTCTTTTGAAGATTAAGTTCCTCAGGAACTCCAGAGTATTTTAGTTTAAGTTGTTTGAGGACTTCAGAGTGGTTAAATGAGGAACATCAGACAGTTCATGGTGGAACAGAAGGGTAATGTCAGTTGCGTAAAAAAGAAAGAAAGTTGAGGACCAAATCGAAGGAAGTGAAAATTCAATTTATTTAAACCAAAAAAAACAAAAGGCTTACCTTAAAAAAAAAAAAATCCAAGTTAAAATCCCAAAAGGAGAAATGAAGGAGCCAAGAGAAAACACTGGAAAGAGGTAAGACATATGAACTGACAACAAGAGGGAAGGTACACAGACACTAAACACACAGGAGCTAATCAAAACCAGGTGTGAGAAACAAGACACAGGTGAAACTAATGGGGGCAATCAAAACGGAGGGGAAACAACACAAGAACCGCTGGGAACAAGAACTCCAAAATAAAACAGGAAAGACACACAGAGGACTCAAGAACATGAAAGTAACAATACACACAAGAGTGAAAAACATGGGATGCCTCATGAGGATACAGTCCTTGTCACAGTGACCATGTGTTTGAATCATATGGTGTTGTTATTTAAGTATATTAAGTAAAATAGATAGTTTCCTTATTTAGAATTGCAGCGATGGAACGCTAATTCTGTTAGCCAGTGAATGGCATATTCCAGTGTGTTTTAGCATCAAGCTAACAAACTAAGATTTACATCTAGGTACATCTGTGAGAAATTGCCCCCCCTGCGGAGAACAATGCACAAGCCGCCACGGCCACTAACTAACTCTGCATTAGCCCGCACATGTGTCACCCTATCAAAGTCACAAGTTTGAAGTTACTGTGTTTAACCAAAGGGAACTTAAAACTGTCCCTAATTTGTCTGTTTGGTGTTTGGGGGAAGCCTGACCTAACATGGAGTCTTGAGGCTTGGATGTCCAGGGGCTAATAGTGAAGAGCCCTGAGCTGTCAAATGTGACTGACAGAGCTAACTGCTCCACAGAGATGATGGAGAGGAGGATCAGGGGAGGACAAAACAAACTGCTCTGTGTGGGAAGTCAGGGAAGGGAGGGTGAGAAAGAGAGGGAGGGAGGGGAGATGTGGAAGCTGTAGGAAAAAAAAAGAAACGATGGAAAAAAGAGGAGTATAATATCTCCTCCAATGGTTCGGGGCAGACCCCACCAGCTGGAGAATAATTGCTGAGTTGGGGAAGGGAGAGGGGAACAGGCTCACATGATTGACTTGTCATTGATCATAATCTTAATTGCATGCATCCAAATCCCCTGGGTGTGATTTGTCCACTTGGCTCGTGTGTGAGTGAGTGTGAGGCTGTGAGTGTGTTTGTGTTTGTGTATGCATGTGTGTGTTTATTTGCATGTCCAGTAGCTGGTTGTTTGAATGTTAAGTCCCAATTAGGTGTTGAAATAAAGAACACTTAAAGCTATTGAGCTGAAGAGTTTGGGGAGAGTGTTCTCTTTGTGACACATTTGGCCCTTTAAAGGCTGAATTAGATGTTCTTTTAGAGACTAATTGAACTAAATCACCTTTATATATAACTTAATGACATAATTAAGACCTGAAAATAACAACACACATTTTTCACCCAGATTTCCACATATTTTGTAAAAACCAGTGCCGTGATATACAACGAAGGGCTGAAACAGAATTCCTGTAGCCTCAGAGGAAAGAGTATCCAAAAATGATGCTTTAGCTTTTTGTTGTTCAGAAATGATCCCACTGGGGCGCTGGTGGCGCATTGGTTAGTGCGCGCACCCCATGTACTGAGGCTTTAGTCCTCCAAGCGGGCGGCCCAGGCTCGAATCCGACCTGTGGCTCCTTTCCCGCATGTCATTCCCCACTCTCTCTCTCTCTGATTTCTGACTCTATCCACTGTCCTATCTCTACAATAAAGGCACAAAACGCCCAAAAATAAATCTTAAAAAAAAAGAAATGATTCCACTAAAGGCCCAGATGTAAAATACCCTGTTATACTATTTGATTGAATCACAGGGTAAAATCTTTATGTAATAAAAAAAACTACAGAACAATCTTTGCATTGCTTAGCTTCAATAGTTACAGTTTAGAAATATAGCTGAGTGTCAGGATTCCAATGATTTTCTTACTTTTGATAACTCTTGTGCCTTATATGCGTGTCTTCTTCACAGCTCACTTATTGTGTGTTATTCTTTTGAAAACTTAGTTTCTGGTTCTTAACCTGGTCTGGTGTTAATTCCTCCAAATAGCAGCTTTTAAGCACTTTTAATCATTTGTTAACAAGTGACCTTAAGAAATAAGCCCCATTGGTTTCCACTCCACTGTGGGCGGGACTTTATTGCGCTCTGTATCAACAAGTAAAATAAAAAGACCAATACAACTCTGTCTGCACGTTACATTTTAAACTAACGCAAACAGCCAGTAAGCTTAGCATACTAGAAAGCTTAGCAAAGTGTAAAGTGTAGGTTTGTCCGTTGGTAGCACACTCGGCACATTTAAAGCTTTTAATATGACACTTTTTTGGCTCTAGAGAGTCGAAGAAGTGCTGGTAGATCCAATCTGTCGTTCTATGCTAAGCTACAGTATGCTAACTAGCAGTAGCTTGTATGTGTATCATATCAAAGGGAGAATAATACCAGACTCTACGCCTAAGCCATGGTCATCAAGCAAAAATAAAATCCCCCAAAATAAAAGTATTGCTTTGAACATTAAGATGATTTAAAATTAAATATTTTCTAGCAATTGATTTAGAAATATATTGTGTAAACCTACAGTAAATGTGCCTTTAAATGTATAATGAGAGAGACTTTGGATGATCACATTATAACATATAACTGCAGCTACGACACCTATGATCTTCAAGTTATTTAAGTCCAATTTTCTCAGACAATGGCTCTGTTATGGGGAAAGCCTTAAGACATACTTGACTGCACTATAACGTAACCCTTTAAGTGGTACAATAAATGGACATGCATTACAGAATTTATGAGGCAGTTGTGTGCATTTGAGGGAGTAAGATTCAATGTAATAATTCACAGATGTTTCAAAACACAAACTGTTAGCCTGATATAGAAACTTTTTTTTTGATTGGCCGGGTTAAAAAAAAAAGGCAGTGAAGCGTCCATGGAAATGTCAGGCAATTCTTACATGTAGTTTGATGAGTAAGTGAACCCACTGATTCACCCTGATTTCCAAATACAGTATGTATATGTTTCATATTAGTGGCCGACAGAAAATGATCAGAAAATGATCTCACCCACTCTCTCGCTCTCGCTCTCTTACACACACACACACACACACACACACATACAAACACACACACTAAAGAGTCAGCTTTCTTCCCATGTGTTTTCTTGTTTTATGGAGGGATTGATGTGTGGTTAAAAAGCAATTCTAGAGTGAGAAACTGACCTTTCTTTAATGCTTTCTTTTAACATTTGCACAAATGGGATTTTCATGAACAGGCTCTGGTGAGCATTAAAACAAAGGCCAACAACTGGAACAGTATTGCCAATGCCAATGGAATTACTGCATGACTAGCAGGAAAATACATACACCACCCTGTTCTATTGTACACACTTGGATCACTGGCACAAAACCATTAACTGACACTGGGGGAAAACATCTGTAAAGCTTGGCATGTAGACCTCCTTGAAGTACTTAAACTAAATTTGTATATATCTTATTACTTTTACCTAATTCAGAGATTAGAAAATGTGTTAAGAATGTGTTTAGTTAAAAAGGTCAGTCTTCTGAGTTTGTATCTGAATGTGGAGTTCATAGCAGGTGATGTTTCCGTGTGTGAGGAACCTTTGGGGGCTCAGCTGTGGGACCACAGGAGGGTCTACAAACCACCAGCCAGTCATGAGACGTTTGACACTATGTAACCATATGTTTTCCACGACAAAAAAATGGCTGTTACTGTGAAAAGACAATGTAAGAGACATTTTCATTCAAACATAAATTTGGCTGTTTTTATTACACAGCAACAATCACGAATAATATATTTTTAGACCCTGAGGTCATTTAATAAGAAATTTAAAAATACATGATTAAAGAAAGTAAAAATAACATACATGTGGGGTCAACATTATGATACAGTCAGCAAAATTACCAACTGTATATCTCAAAGGGATAGTTTGCTATTTTTGCAGTGGGGTTTGTCAGTGCTGATCAGTGCGCTCCAGGTGGATGAACACGTACGTATGCGGAGCACCAAAGTAGTGCTCAAATTAGTTGACTTGCTGACGATAAAGAATAGTGCTGAAAAATGTCTTAATAATGATACACTTGTTTTCAGGTCGGGATTTCTTAAAATTATCTTACAAGGTAAAAATGAGTACGTCTGCATAGTTGTATAGCATAGCCAGGAGCTGGCACGCTCTTTAAGGGGGTCCTAGCTAACCAGCATCTCCTGTTGCTGATATACTTACTATTGACAAGTACCTCACACACCTCAAAAATACCAGATTATCCCTTTAATTTAGCAAATCTGGCAATTTGTCTTAACCCCAAATTAGGAATTTTTGTCCATTACTATTAACTTATATCAGATCTGTCAAAAACTCTGCAAATTAAACGTAGAGTTACTTATGTGGGTGAACTGACCCTCTAAACACATTAACAGGAGGACAGTGAGCTCAATTGAAGATACTCCTGTGTGTAGAAATGCATGAGCACGTTTGCAAGTTATCGTGGGGAGAGAGAGTGAGAGAGAGAGAGAGAGAGAGAGAGAGAGAGAGAGAGACAGCGTATATGTGCGTCAGCTGCCCGAGAGAAGCTGGAATCAGGACAAGGTTAATGTTCTATGACAGACAGAAGCCAGCAACTCTCTTTAATGTTGCTCCCATTAGGGCGCTCCCGGTGCTCACATCCCACTCTAGCATCCTTTAGAAGACGCCTCTGCCAACAACTGGTGGGAGAGCAGCAGCGTGCCAGCTGCCAAACATGACATTTGCTGGCTAGGCCACTGAACCCCAGCGGGTGACATCTGCAGAGCAGCCTTTCATCCCCTCGTCGGGTACCTGTGTGGCCCCCGGCCCCTGAGAGCCGGGATGAATGCACTCACTCTTCCTCCCAGCTGGGTTCCTCATAGCCACAGGGCCGCAGCGCTTACACACATGCGCACAGACCGATATACAGCAAACACACACACACACTACACACACACAAATGTTTGAGTACATGTGTTCTACACACACACACACACACACAATCCAACTCATAGACTCACACAAAAAGCGCACCACCTCTACCTCGCAAACACCTCCAAACAACAAACAGCTCCCAGCGTCAACATCTGCAGCTCTGGGGGCTACTTTTCTTTCCCCTTGTCGTTTCATCATCACGGGGCTGGCACTCAAGTTTTGCTGCTGCTATTGTTAATTCAACCACAGGCCCCGCTGCAACTGGCAACAAGCGACGCTTACATATCCTCAGCGGAGTTTGATCAAATATGCAAACGCAGGCTGGGGCAGATATGGGTAAACACGTAGATTAGGATTGGAATACGTAGATCAACAGACAGAGAAGTAGAGAAAGATACAGGTATGTGAGGATTTGAGGAATAAGGAGACTGGTAATTAAAGGAGAACAACAGTTAACATTCAAATCAGCTGAAAATATGACTTGCACATCTGTCTAATTGTTTTAATCCTGCAGTTCATCTTAATGATGTATAAATCTGCTGATTTGCAACATGCTGATGTTTGATTGGTGCATATAAAAAAGCTAGTGCTAAAATGACATGCTTGTGGTAACAGCAAAGTATTTCCAAGCTCCAGGTTATTCAAATTAAATGGTTTTTGTTTGTCCCAATCATGGATCTCATTTCACATCAGTAATGTCCCACTCTCCCCCATCTTGCAGCGTGCGATGATACAGCTGATTGTCGGGATTCGATTCACTCCCAGAAGTGTCTACTTCAACGCTGACAATTTGTTCCTGTTTCTCTTCTCTATCTTTTTAATCAGGCGTGATCTTTGACCACTTGTTGTTATGAGTGCTTCTGTGTAGGGGTTCTGCTCCCGGCTGACATCCCATTAGCCCCACATTAGGAAATTCTAATCACTGTGCCACCGGGACGCTGGGACTCACAGCTCCTATTTCACTTAACCTCCAGCAGGAGAGATCAGACTCTGCGTCTCAATGTTTGTCCCTAATTACCTCCCTACAGTGAGCTGCCACACGCAATTTAATCCAATTTTCATCCCCTCTCATCTTTAACATCTAGCAAAGCAGTCACACATGCACACTACAGGTTCTACCTACAAGCATGGTGGCTCTAATCACATGATTGATCTGTTTTATTTTAACAACCCTTGAGTGGACGCACATATGGGAAGTTTGGTCTCTAACTTAGTCTGAGTAGGTAAAGGGACACACAATGTCTGAAAACTGGCCCACATAAATCCTAATAATGGCTGACATCTGACTGATGTATTCATAATTTGACTTGGGTTGGGAAAGCTATCGCCACGCTTCAATTTGTGCTGGGCTTTGTGTTTGTTCATTATATCAAGCTCAGTTTGCCGCTAAGTCCTGTTCACAAACTATCGACATTTTATCCTAAAAAGGCGCGATTTGTAGTGAGGACATTTCGACAGTGTTATTTAGATGATTAGAAAAAACTGGACAGACATTGCCCAAATGACGAAAATCTGAAATGAACATGATTGTATTCACCAGATGACAGTCTTTGGGCTGTTAAACAACGCTGTGGGGACAAATTAAACTGCTGAAGTCAAACCCTAATGCTGTATTTTTTGAGCTTTTGAGGCTTTTGCGTTATTTATGAAAGCGACTGGGCTGTGTCCGAGTGAAACTAAATCTTCATCAACTCAAAATCCAAGGGAAAAGATGTCACAGGACCAGACTGATTTCATGCCAAGTGAGAAAGAACATGGATCTAAAACATTTCCACCAACAGAGACAAATATCAAAATGTAGAACATCCAAAAGCGACACTCTTTTACTGAAATAAACAGTGTGTTTTTGTGCTCAATTGTTTGCATCCCAGCCAGCCTGACTATAAGCAGGCATGCTTGTGTGCATATGTTCCTATATTTGCATGTTTACATCTTTGTGTGCATGTGTTTGTGTGTGTGTGTGTGTGTGTGTGTGTGTGGTTTAAAAGCTGTGATGGTGTCCCTACATGTTTCCTGTTTAACACACAGTCTTGGTGCTCATTATCATGTCTCCCTGGGCCTGTTCTGGTGTTCAGAGCCCCACCAGAGGAGACTTTGGCTCGGTGGGAGAGGTGTTGGAGGCGGCCTGGCCCCGCTGCGCTCCTTCCTTCCCCCTCCGCAGGGTGCCAGGCACAGCGTGTACCAGTGGCAAGCCAAGCCTGACGATGAGGCCGCCTGCACAGCCAACGGCGCGTTTGAACAGGGCAGGGGGCTGCCACGTCGTGCCGAACACACACATGCAGGAAGGCCTACAAAACAAATGCACATGAGACACGTGTCTCCCGAAGGCCGACTCCTGGTGGGTTGGACACATGTTTGGAGGATGCAGTGGAGGTGAGAGAGAATGTGTGGCGTCTAATTTAACTGAGTTTGTGCAGGTGAGAAACATCACAGATATAGAGTTTTAAGAATTGGACTGAGATTGATCACCCTGAGTGAGTTTGTGTTGCTTTTGTTGAGTTATTGTAGAGTCATGAACCAATTTAGGACGCTTGTTGTTTATACAATAAAGTATTACATCCTTGAGAAAGTTTGAAATATAAAGTGACTGCAGTTCAGTGTTCTACCTTCCAACTTTGTCAGTCTTGATGCAATGATTCAGTCTCCTCCTCCCCTGACTTCAGAATTTCAGCATATTGCGTGTTCTGCATTAACTTTTGATACAGTCATATGTTCAGCTCTCAGGTGAGCCTCCCGACTATGAAATATTAAACCTATGAATTCAAGGAGATGTCACATTCTGTGTTTCATCCATTATGTACATCGACACTACATTGTTGACTCTTTGAATTCTAATAGGTATGGATAAAAGAAGAAGTAGTGCAAATCTTCCTGTTGGCTTTGCAGCTTGTTTTTCCCAGCATCTGTTTGGTTTGTGAAGTCTCAACTTTTTCGCGGCTTCTTCTAGTCCTTTTTTTCCAGGCGAAAATGAAAATCTGGTGAATGCTGGAAATGTTAAAAGAGCATTAGGAAGGCATCCTAAAATTATAACTGTGAATATTGGCTTGAAATGTGTTAGCACGTGAATTTGTGTGTCTAAGTGTGAATGTTTTTGCACAACTTTCTCTTTTTTTTTGTGTCACATCTCTTCTCATAACGATCTGTGGGAGTCAATCCCACTCAGTCGCCACTCCGTCTGATATACAAACACTAATGCATGCTAGGAAAGAAAAAAAAGAGATACACACACACCTTTGAAGACACACAAATCACTGCACCCCCATTGGAACAGCAAAAAGGGAACACTGTTCTGCAAAAACATCAGCAGCCCTCACAACTCTCCTTCCACTCTTAAACTCTCCCTCGCTCTCACAGGCAGTCAGGGGAGACGGGGAGTTCAGCAGGGGGAGAGATTGGGTTACGGTGACATAAATCTCCTCCTCTCCTCATCTTGTGTGTGTAGGAGGTGGGCAGCAGGGTGACGAGCCTCTTAACACTAGTGTCTTTGGGAATGCCGGCATGTTCCCTGGAGGAGATAGAGCCGATAGGCCTGGCGCCTCCAAGAGTCTCTCTCCCTCAACCCCTCCCGTAGTTGTCTCTCGCCCTCTCTGCTTATCTCAGAGAAACCACAATAGGGTTTTGTACGCTGGAGCAGAGCAAGGAGGCTTTCAGATGGCAGCAGAGGAGGAGCCAGTGTTGCGGTGTAATGCAACACACCACACAACTTCTAATAATCAAACAAACCTCCATGTTCACATGGCATATATTACACTGCTTTTGCTGTTTGCACTGTCCAGTCACAGGCAGGATATAGTGTTTGTTGAGTCCATGTCAAATGTTTAAATAAAACCATGAGTGATTCTACTTTTAGTTTCCACTCTAGCTTTTTTGCATGCTATGTTTTCACTTGTCTTCAAGTTCATTTTTTCAAAATATCTTTTTGGTCCACCATGTCTGGTTTAGGTTATGCACATCAATGACTCCACTGCATTGCTGTTAATACAGATAAATGGGTGTTGGCATTGTTTACTGGATAGTACAAAAGGACAGGCTCAGGCACCAGAGGGCAGAACCAGGTACCAGCCAAGCTATGGGGAATTAGATCTGACTAAATAAAGGTCTGTCGAAAGATGTACTGATAAAACCCAGACTGTCGCTACAGACTGAGGTCTTTCTGATTCCTGACAGTTTGCTGGCTTGCTAACATAAACCTCCCTGTTAGTTACTTTAGCTGTTTATTTTTTACAGAGGCTAAAAATGTAACGTATATGATTGGTGCATTGTCTGTTGTACTAACCAATAGCAGAAACCTCTTTTCATGTACAGAGGTAGAACAAAAACAGTATTTACAAAGGACCACTACTAATTTGGGACACTGGTACTGGTATGGGACTGATACTGTTACCGGAATTGTACAGATACTGGTATTAGTATTGGACCTATACGGTTATCTGTATGGACTGATACTGGTATTGCGATTGAATTGATATTTCTTATACTTATAGGAGTGATACTTATATCTGTATTGGACCCATTAACAAAAGAACATTCTTTGAAAGACATGAACATAAGCAGAATCCATTTAGCCTGCATGACACTGGAAAATACTGTGCAACCTAACACATAGCATGTATATATTGAGCAGAGCTGCTATCCAACAATGAAATGCTAACTTGTCATTTGTGTTTCAGGTTTTGTGTCCTAAGGTCAGATGTTACCAATCTGAAGAATACAGCAAGCCAATTGTGCAGCACTCTCCATAAATCTCATCTGATGGAAGCTTCACAACCTTGATGATTGCAGAGGCCAAAGGCTGTGCTCTTCCATGTATTTTCTTGGGGGGGGGAGGGGGGGGGACTAAATTGGAGAGCCAACGGCTGTAATAGGAAAAAGCCTTGGAGACACTTGAGTCCCCCTGACGAAGAGAATAGCAATTATTCTGGAAAATCAATTTTCTACCCAATCTTTCTCCCTTATCGACCGAGAGGCTCCTTGGAGGTAGAGAAGGTGACAGGAAAATTTATATCCCAGATTCTATTAGTGGATCTCTATTTGCTGCGTGCATTGAAGACAGGCTCTTTGTTTTCCCTGACATTTGGGCTCAGCATAAACACCAGAGCTGAGCACAGTCAGACCTGCTCTCTTATAATAGTCCCTGTGTATGAAAATTGATTTTATTCTTCTTTCTAGAAGCTTATTCAATTTCAGTGATTTAATGCTAGTACAGACTCGGCTCCCCATTACATATTCCATTTGTTGGATGGTTTAAGAATAGAGAGAGGTAGCATGAATATGGACACCTCTATAGCTGCAGCAACCACTTACTGAAATAGACTCTGACAGTCAATATGAAGTGTTCTCCACTCTCGACTAGTTTATGTTAAATAAAATAAAAACAGCTTCACTGTAGGTGCTGCCGTTCCTTCTCTGTGTTCATACTACGTTTGCATGGGTGTGCAAGTGTTTGAGCGGGTCATAGCTCTTCATGATTATTCCCACAGTCTTATCTGTGTTTATTTCCCCACTGTGAAAAGCAGATTGCTCCCACATTCTTTGCATGTCCTTCTCTGCCCAAGATTTATAGTTGTGTTTATCCCATTAATACGTCAAGACATTATGTAAACAGGCTAGACTATAGCAGTGGTCATTTCACTGTTTTATACATCTTTACCACTGCAGTGTTTCTGTTTTCCCTAAGTAAGTGTGCATGCATTTATTTGTGTGTGTTGTGTCAGTCTGTGCTTGACATTACAAAGACATAAATCAAAAGTGGCAGTGCACTGATATGAGCTAATAAAACTCCCTGATCTGGAAGGGCCAGAGCCCCCATTGGCATACACCCTGCAATACACCCCACTGGCAGTCTCTCTCTCACTTTCTCTCACACACACACACAGACACACACACACACACACACACACACACACACACAAACACACACACACACACACACACACATACACACACTTGCCCAAGATTTCTGTGGGGCCATTTTCATGATTAGCCATAACTCCTCTAGGGGAAATTCATGTATGTTGTCTGTTAGGCACACTCATACATATGCCCATTTCTACACACTTGTGTACACACATCCAGGATGGAGGAAAAAGTATTCAACACACACACACACACACACACACACACACACACACACACACACACACACACACACACACACACATGTTTCCTCCCCTGCATGTCTTCATATCCTGACGCAGCAATGAAAAAGGGGGATCAGAGGATTTTCAGTGCTTATCCTGAGAAGATGCATTTGCCTTCTGTTACCAGGTACCTCTCTGCAGGTTCTACCTTCCCTTTATCTCAGCCCTCCATCGCTTAGTAGAGGATAAAAGTGTCCATGCAAAGCATACATGTGTATGTGTGAGAGTTTGTGAAAGGGGGGGGGGGGGGGGGGATTTGGTGAGGGTTGTGACTGTTGAAACAGATGCCGGTATGTGTGTGTGCCACCTATGTCAACATGGCCGGTCTCCGGACTCAATGCTGTTCGAAGATAGGATCCTGCCCACAGAGCCACAGAGTCTAGACTCCAGATGTGTTCACATACACAAAGACACACACACACACACACACACACACACAGCCGTTTACTCACACATAATTAGCTCTGGATAATAATCCCTCTCTTAACTCTTAAAAAGAGACAATACTCACTGAATTGCAGATTTTCTTGTTTATGAGCAACAGAGGACATCTTCACTGTTCAGTAAGTGGGAGTGGAGTGCAGAAACACCCTTTCACAATGACATTTGGATGTAGTTAGGCGGTGAAATACCATCAACCACCATGCTCACTTAAACAAACACACTGAATCGATTTCCAGCATTAATCTTACAAGGAACATGCACAATGATGCCAGGTGTCCCTTTTCTCCAGAGAAACTTTATCTGACGGTTTCTAACTTTTGCTTTACAATACAGTAAATATCAAATGTGTTCTTTCATTGTATTGCACATTTAAATTACCTACTGTGTTTTTCTAAACTGCCCTGAAATAAACAGAAACATATGCTAGCCGCATATGCTCAACACCGCTTTATTTAGACTGTTCTATAGCGGCACGACAACAAGAGTGTTTTTGTGAAAAAGACACATGGGTAAATTGCAACTGTTATACAAAACAAGACTTGGGGAAGAGGAAAAGTAAAGAGTGAAAGTGTTTCAGAGCACAGATGCACCCGCTCTCTTGCTATCTCCTGTGCTTGTGGGTATACTGCCGATCCAGCTATTCTTGTTGGTTTGTTAATTGTTTGTCACCCACCAGGTGCCATCTGTCTGTAGTCCCACAGTCCCCGAGCCATGTGGGCCGGCCTGCCTGGCGCCTGCCAACGTCACTGACCTGCAGCAACCGTCCACACCTCCGTCACACACCTCCTGATCCGTCTGGGATAAATAGCTTCTCCCTCAACTTCTGTGCCGCCATCACGGCTTCCCAATCTGTCCTGTGTTAGAGGGTTGGAGGAAGGGGGGGTGTGACAGGAAGAGGGAGGGAGGCAGGCAGGGAGACAAATAGAAGTAGGGAATGGTTTGGATGGATGGATGGATGGATGGAAAGATGACATGGTGAGAACGTCAGAGAGGTCTGGAACTCGGTTCTTCTTTTTTTTTCTCTTTATGTTGAATATACCTGATTGTGTTAAATGGGTTCTTAACGCCATCTGAAATCAATCACAGGCCCTATATCCATATTGTTTTGTGGAGAACCTTGTGATATCATCAAATATCAATCATTGTCCAAGGAATCGACATAAAACCTGTTTTCAGGTGTTGTTTGAAATTAGGTGAACAAGTATGTATGAAGACATAAATGGAAAAGACAGGTATAAAGCAGAAATAAGTGCAGCCAAAGAGGTAAGAATTGTGAGAAAGCTATGAAAAGGAATTAAGAATGTGTACATCACTTTTTACATTTAATGAAGACATTTAAAACACTTGTGTTGTCTTGGTTTGTCCTAATATGAATTGTGTTTCTGTTTTTTTCTGTCCTTTTTCAAATATGAAACGATCGAAAATTTAAAGTGTGTTTTGTTTTGTCCTTTCACCTAACAGTGAAACGACTTCCTCTAAGTATATATTACATAAAAGGGGCAGGTATAAGCACAAGCCTCTACCTTTTCTGTCATTATGTTTCGTTGTCCTGTAATGTATTTTATTGTTGTGTTTTGTAGAGAACAGATATGCTATAAATACAACAAAAATTGACTACTACTAAAACAACAACAATATAACTGTCTGCATCTGTATAACTCCTGTAATATTGTAGAAGTTAAAGTAAAATGTAAATGTTTATTTGAATGCCTCTGCACTGACCCAAAATCAAACCAATAGGATGTAACATCACCAGAAGTTAAGGTATTATGCATTTGGCACAACATTGACGGCCCCTCACCAATTTAAGAGGCTCTCCAACAGGCGAGGGAGGTCACCTTCACCTGGGCCTGATGTTGGGGCAGCTGTGTGTTGAAAAATGAGATCAGCTGCTTGCTCACCGGGATGCATGCTGCAGCCTGGAACTACCCAGGGCCCAGTGCTCCAGCTATCACATGGTGGCCCCAGTGCAATAAAGACAGAGCGAACAGAACACCCCCCCCCACACACACACACATACACACACATACTCTCACTCTCTCTCTCCCAGCCTGCCTGTCTGCTTGCCATCCTGGGGCATGTTGGGTCACCTTGACGACTGGGCCCAGCGAGGGGAGCCGCACCCCACTCCGGGGCAAAGACGGCGGCAGGACGGGTAATGAGGCGTTGCCATGCAAGTGGAACAGATTTTGAATAACCCTGTCCATACACAGATACACATACACACACATACAACGTATTACAGTGATTGTGTTTACAGACGGGACAACAGCTTGTTGGAGAAACCTCTCAGGAGTTCTTAGTCCAGGAAGAAGGAGATTCATGGGCATCGTGGTGGAGGTCAGCAAGTCATGTGGGTAAGTGTTCGCACAGGTAATTTCAATAAAATTAGAATAAATGCGAAGTATGTTTTGAATCTTAAGTAAATTAATTAGACGCCATACTTAAGGTGAATATTGCCATTTTGTAGCAAAGTCAACTTCGTCAGTTCCTACTCTTCTTTTGTGATATCCAAGTTTTCCGGATTGATATCAACATTGCCCCCCTCTTTTAAGCTAAAAAATAAATATATCAGTTACAGAGCCTTTAGTTTGTCAATTTAGGAATACAGTTTCTGATTGGGCGCCAGACTTGAAAGATATCAGGAAGTGGCTAATTGAATGGCTAACAGTGTGTTTGTTGAAGTAGATGACTAGGGACACAAGGGATGATTGGTGAAATTTGCAGAAAGATTTTCATAAAAACCAGAAGTGTTTGGGTTTTGGACTGTTGGTTGGACAAGGAAGCAATGTACAGATGTGATTATCAGATATTGTGATGAGCGTTTTCCCATTTTTTTTTTTTTTTACATCTAATTGTGAGAAATGATAATTCAATAATCATGAAAAAAAAAAATAGGCAGATTAAACGATAATGGAAATATTGTCTATAGCAGCCCTGTTCCACTCCTCTTCGAAATTAATTACCTCCAAGGGTTAAAGGAATACGGATATTTCTGAGACACAAAACCCAGTGGACATTAATGTTGAGAAGCGCCAACGCATCTTGCTGAGAAAATGCCATGAATCAACTGCCCATTAAAAGTCCATCTTTAAAAGAAGAGCTAGAAAAACATTGATTTTCCACTCCAAGTACGCCTTGATATAATGATTGTCTGAGTTGAGGTTTAATAATTCTGCATCTTGGCAGCAAGGTACAGTATTCCCTCATGTTGACTCAAAGTTTAACATTCGCTAATAGCCTTCGAATCTGTGCGGCATCTTGTGAAGCCACTGGAATCCTGGGACTGGTTGAACGAGTCCCAATGGGAATCTCTGACCACCTCCTCTCTCACAGACCCGGAATCCAAAGTAATGTACACCTATAATCACAAACACGCACATTTTGATCATTAGCAGATGCAGTAAGTATGCTGCATGGTTGAAAGTGGACTTTTGGTTTGTAAAAGAACAGGAACCAAAAAAAAATGTCCCCTTAAGTAAATAATGAAAAGTGTTTTCTGACCACACAGAGACGAAAATGCTTGAGTTTGTTCTTCATTAGCTCGGCTTATTTGAGAGGAGTAAACCTTCACGCAAAGCTGTGCCTGGAATCCATGTCTTCGGGTAACAGAATCCAGACCATAGGCTTTATTCCAACACTTAAACGCTGCATACGGATCTTTGAATGTGGTTTTATTTTATCCCAAAGTGCTCTTCTGTGTAAAAGTTTACAATGCCTGAGTGGTGAATGCATTAAACACAACAGACTTGTGAACTTAAGAGCCTTATCTTCCGTAGAAGGCCTTAACGTTTCAACTTAATATTTCAGCTTCTCCCTCTGTTTGCAATTGGAAACAGCCCTTTAAAAAGAAATTGCTCAAAATGTTGGAAACCACACTTAAATTTCACAGAGGCACCCACCATATCGGAATTGAGCGAAAACATTTTTTTTTTTATGAAGATGATGATTGATTCCAGGTTATTTTTCTTCTTTGTTACTTTTTCCCCCTCATGACTGTCCTCTCTGAATACTAATAGCTTGTCTTCTCCTAGCTTTACTACAGATGCTGGCAGGTTTAGCCTAAAATGATTATGAGAGCGAGATCCCACTGGCCAGCTTTCCAGTAACACTTCTACATGGAGATGGAACCAGAGCCGGGACTAAGGCTGAGACTGGGGCTGGAGCTGACGCTAGGCTGCCAAGGGGACAATGCCAAAAGTCCAGAGAAATTAATACCAGCACTGGGGCCCTGACAGAGATCCAACAGGCAGCTCCAGCTTGAAGAGAGGAGACAAAAGGGTCAACTAGCAGTGATGTCATGAGAAAAGGTGGATGGAGGGGTCCTGTGTTGTGGCTATCGATGCCTTACTTGGAATTTACAGCAGGAATTTCTCGATTCGATCTGCAAAACAAGAGCTGGAAAGGTGACTTTGCTTCACTGAGAATCTGACTAGAACTTCAGTGAAGTATGTTCAAAAAGGTAATCAGTCTAGAGATTAGACCTGCAGGATATGAGAACAATTGCAATGTGTGAAAGCATTGTTCAGTCTTGTGATAAAAATCTCAATTACCATCATTAGAGAAAGACTAAATATAACATGTCTATCTGTTGTTCTTTATGTTTTACATTACACCTGTGTGTGCAACATATTTCCAAAATAAATCTCAAAACGTTTTCCCCAGTAAATTGGCACATGAGGGTGGCGGATAGCCTGCCGTCATCTGAATGCATCAAAACGGTGTGAAAGCATTGGTATTATACCTCTATCTGAAGGGTTGATTGTACGCAAGCTGAGTCAGAACGCATGGCTTGTTTACGTCAAATATTTTTCCGTCATTGCAATAAACTACAACTCTTGCGAGTGCTAGTACGCCTATAACGATGAAATGGTCTAAAAGTTCGAGATGATGTTTTCAAAGTAAAAAACAAATGTATGCCTTTATTCTAGAGAATGGACAGTTGATAGAGTCAGACATCAGGGAGACAGCGAGTCGAGAAAGACATGCGGAAAAAGAAGGGCCAGGTTGAATTCAAACGTGGGCCGCCTGTTAGGAGGACTGTTGACTCGGTACATGAGGCGCCCAAAACTGATTTGAATACCTAAACTTAAGTAGAGGCCAATGCCAATTACCCATCTGAACAACAATGCATTCCAAAGCCCAACAAATGAAGAAGAAAGTGATGAGGATAAATATTTGAAGCTGATTTGAAGCTTACAAACTAAATCTTAGCTTCTTGAGGTTTGTCACACTGATCACATTAAGCAAACGTTGCCAAACATTTGATTAAGTTTGACACAATATATTAATCCCCCCAAAGGGAAATTACAACACTATGAGTTGTTTGACAAAACTAGATGAGAAAATGACTTTATAAGACACAGATGACTCATATTTACGTTAGGCTTGTCATGTTTTTTTGATGTGTTCTCTCCTCTGTCAGTTTGAGGACAGCACTGTTGTGCTTACACTGTAAAAACAATCAAATCCCATCACGGTCACTCTCTGCCATTACACATTTGCAAACAGTTAAGTGTAACCAGCGTCGGTGTGTTTTATAATGAGCTCTGGGGACAGTCCAAGCAGTTTGTACGCTGAAATCTTGATCCTGGGAGTGTAATCACGGCGATGATGGTTTGAACATCAGGAAATCATTTGCATTGCTTTGGCTCATGGGGAGTTTCAAAGTATCTCAGCAAAGTTATGACAACAAGACAGCTCTCTCTCTCTCTCTCTCTCTCTCTCTCACACACACACACACACATACACACACTAACCTAACCCATTTGTATGAACAGACTGAATGTGGTTTCTTAATACTATGGAGCATTGGGATGAACTCAATAGATTAATGGATTTATTTAGCAGAACTATTTCATTTAATTTCAGAGCTTCTGGGGGGGGGGGGGGGGTAATTACATTTGTTGATTCCATCTTTACAAAAAAGCAAGTATGCCTGATTTCTAATCGGTTTTGTAACTCCATAATTTACTGGTAATGAATGAGATCCAAAATATTTTTCTGTGATAAAAACTTCAATTAGAAAAACACAATCAATCGGCTAAAGATTTATCATACCCTTAATCAAACTAATAAACTATGATAGATTCCTGCTCAAAGAAGCCGAGGCCAACATGTTTCAATGCGGCTGCTTGTTTCATGTTCCCATAAATATGTTATCCTCAGTTATGCCAAACCTGGATGCCGTCCAACTCTTGCCATGAGACAACATATTTTGTGTGGGCTAGCTAATAATGTGTGCCCCCACAGCATCTATCTGCTCCTACCATGGAAATAAAACAACTTTATAAAGAGTAGGAGGAATTCATGTAAAGGCAAACATTCATTTTGTCATGGAAGATTGGATTCAGGGTGTTAAGTAAAATACGACTGCAGGAAGAAAAGACCTTTAGCCTGCTTGGTTTACGGTGGGATCAGGACTTTTAATGGAAACACACGCTCCAACATTGACCTGGAGAACGAATACACACAACAGCTGAGCTCCTGTTTTCTTTTTCCATCCCACTTTCCTTTTTTAAAAACTCCCTGATGGGGTATCGTCCTGAAACTGAGCAAGCTTGAAATATGACAAGTTTAATACGTCCTATATCACAGTTGAGCATGACTGAGTTACTAGAGCAACAACTGGCCTGTGGAGAGGCGGTGTGAACGTAACCCCTCATCAAAGGGGGGCTCAAACCAAGATGGAGACGGAGGTCTGAAGGAAACGGTGAAATAAAAGAGTAAAGGAAGCAGACCTCTCGGGTTTGAGCCGGACTGGCATTCAGGGGAGAAACTCTGATGACAGGTAAGGAGATGAAGACGGGTTGGTTGCTGCTGTTGCAGTGTGGGTGGGTGGGCCACCAGGGGAGGCAGAGAGAGAGAGAGAGAGAGAGAGTAGGGAGTGCAGTCCTACTGGCGCTGTCACCAGACCTGGCGTGTTTGGATAAGACCCGTGGAACATGTGGGGGAATCAGCATGAGGCATCACACCTGGAGGAAAAGACAACTAAATCCAGCCCCCAGTACAACGGGCCCTGGCTCCACCAAGTCTAGCCAGCATCTGGAATGGATATCTAAAGAGATGCAGCCGACTTCACAGCCCCTTCATGGGTGCTTCTTACTCCACCTTTGTTTAAAAAAAAAAAAAGAAGGCACAGAGAAAAGTTGCAGCAGAGATGTCTCAGTCAAGACTTGTACTTGTGAATAAGTGTTTTCTTCTCGAAGTTGCACTGCATCCCATCTGCTTGGCAAAATGTTATTGTGCTGTTGATAAAATAATTCTCTTTTTTCTTCTAACTGTTAGACTCCCTTCAACCCCCAATATGCTTCCGCTTAACTCCTCTTGGCTTTAACAAGTGTACAGATGCCAACAGTTTTTTGGTCACAGTTGCTTCAGTCTGGTCTGCAATCTATGAAAAAATGAACAAAGCATCCACTCATTTTCAGAACACTATCTTCATATCTTGAGGTGCTTTCTTTGTGTTTCAGGTTGGGAAGGTCTGAAGAAAAGGAGCTGACATCCTTCGCTTTCTGAGTTTAAAAATTGAAATCCCTCACTATCAATAAGAAAATCAGAGGTGATATCAATAAAAAAAAAAGAAAGGTGCATAGAACAGCGACCCGAACCCGTCAGGACACACCAGGAGGAGCGTGATGCACTGCACCGTGTGTTGTCACGGGCCAACCAGCCATGTTGTGACTGGAACAATCCCGGCCGCAATGTTTGTTTACATAGAACCGCTCACTCACCCAAATAATCAGAAGCTGTGGGCCTTTCTAATCCCCACACAGAGTCAATGGAGCCAGGTTGAGCTGGCGACAGCAGCGATAAGATACTCAAACACAGCCTAGTGAGCTGCAAGCTGCAGCCTCTCCTTCCCACAACCCCTTCTGTCCCTCTTTTGTTTCCTCTGGTGCAATTCCCAATGTGACACGGATTTGGAGTTCACAGGTCGCGGTCGGAGATGCTTGGCTACAATGTTTTAAGCTTCTTCTTTACCTTGCTGGTCACTTTAATTGAGCTTTTTCATTCTTTTTTTTTTTTTGCATTCTTGCATTAAAAAAACGTACAAGTCAAAGCAAGCTGCTTGTAAAAACAACAACAACCTCGCACTCTAAGGAATGCATATCTGAAAAAGTGTATTGTTATGGTTTTGGCTAAGTTGGTATTCGCTCGGTCAGTCCTGGTGTGCGAGTGTGATTCTCTATGTGCGCGCTGATAGAGGTATGTGGTAAAACATTCATTAACATTCCATTCATGACCTCAGTATTATGTCCACAGTGGAGGAGAGCATATATTTGCCTTTCACACCTCTTGCACGGGATGAGGGAAATGATAGAGCATTATGTGTGTCAGTGTGTACGTGTGTGTGAACGAGATAGAGAGGGACAGAAAAGAAGGAGAGAGAGAGTGAGCGAGCGAGCGAGCGGCGGGGAGAGGGATAAAACACAGCTCACTGATACAACATAATCTAACTGGAACCATGTCTCAATATCACAATATTTCACACATTTACGTATCACAATTTTGGCAGTGGCAGCCTCCTCCTCAGATCAGCGGAGTTATTTTCTGCCGCGTGTGCTGGATGCTGCAGGACTGAGATACAGTTTGCAACGGCACAGATGGGAGAGGCTATAGCTTGTGTAGCACAGTATCGCACGCAAAAATGTTTGGTATGTTTTAACACAGATAAAGCTGACATATTCCGAGGCGTTTCACAGACAATACCCATGAAGGAACAATCTCCCATCTGGCAGTGCAGTCGCTCTGAAATCCTCTCTGTCATGCTCAATGAGAAGGGGAGAGACAAAACATTCCCTGTATGTACATCGGCCCTTATCAAGGCGGTACCTTGGGCCACGCTGGATATCAACAAAACATCACCCTGCAGGCTAGGACTTCTCAAAAAGAGAGATAAAAACCTGCACTTTATGCTGTAAGTTGAATTTATAAACATCTCTTCATGGTTTGATGACACACAGACACAGTTTATGCATTCCTCCTCAGGGTGTAAGTACAGGCTTGGATACTAGCATAGCAGACAAACTCCTCAGCTCTCGAAACCACATGTACAATTTCCTGCTTGGGATCAAATCGATCAGCTTTACACGGTGTCCCTCTTCCTTTCCCGTGCCTAAGCAAAGGAGGATTACTCTCAGAGGGCCGGGCGAGCCGCTGCCTTTATGAGAGGAAAGTCAATGAAGTCACTGCTGTACTGCTTCTCTCCACATGATGGTGCAGAGGACAAGGCTCCCCCTGGACAGCCGTGAAAGCTGACATTTACCTTCAGGGCTCTTGGATGTGTGTGTGTCCCCCTGCACACAGAGACACACATGCTCCAAGGCTTCAGCTTTAAAGGGAGGGTGATTATGATCACTCTTAGCTTAATCAACAAAAGATCTACAATGGAAAGCATGCAAACATGCATGAAATACATACTGAAGAAATATCAATGATCGCTGTTAATTGTGTTTGTTTGTTTTGCATCATTGTGTAACATTGCCCTGTCTTTGCTAGTTTCATTTTAATTGTGTTCACTCCATCAGCTGTATTCACATTGTGTCCAGACCTGCAGTATGTCTTTTCAGCCATCGTACATCGAACAAAGAGGTGAGCCATCCAATATGACACACAATCCGTGTCCGTGCATGTGTCTATTTTGGTGATTGTGTCCTTCCTGTCTGTATGCAGTCACACCTGTACTCTCCGTCATGATGTTATCAGACCCTAAACACCTGCTCCACAGTCTAAGGTCACCAACTACATAAAACAGCCTCCGAGTACAGAGAAATGAGCACCTGAAAATAAGCTGTGTGTGTGTGTGTGTGTGTGTGTGTGTGTGTGTGTGTGTGTTTGATCGAAGGGGGCATGTTTTTCTTCTACAGTCATTTATATGCAGCTCATGTCAGGCAGCACATCGCTCACAGGTGTCATACAAACCTCACAATGACCTGAAAGGAAGGAGAGGTGGAGGGAGAGACACAGAGAGGGTCAAAGGGGGATGTGACACACGGCTGTACATCACATGTAGGCTGTATATTCAATTATTTATAGCATCTGTTTTTATACAAACAGGTGACATAAAGTCCAAGTGATCAATGCTCGAGTCAAGGTATCTGAGATGTACTAAGATGTATTTGGAATTTATGTGACTTTCTTCATATCTGTCAAATAACAATGAAGGAAAGATTCTCATTAGCTGGACAGAAGCAAGACGTATTTCCTGTGTAAGAAAGAAAGTTTTTCTGAAGTAAAAAAAAGATCGATTTGATTCTGACAAAAGCTTACGCAAAACATCCCAAATAAATAATTGTGTGACTACAGTTCAATTCAATTCATTGATCTCTTCCATACCTGAAAAATTGACACAGCAAAGTCTCCCAAACAGCCCTAATCTCCTGCATGTTCTGCATGGCATTCTGGGGGATTCTGAGGCACCTCTGACATATTCTGGCTGGAGTCCAAAGTGCACAAAAGTCCTGGTGACATCCTGAAGTAATTAGATTAGCCTTAACCACCTCACCTGGCTCCTTCCAGAGAAAGGGTACGTAAGTTCTACCCTAAGGTCATCGAAGATATCAGAGACCCTCACCCTGTCAACGAAGGTGAGCCAAAACACTCTGCAAAGAGACTCCCCCAGCATTTATATGTCATTATTTATGTCGGGCCCAATTGAATCCATTCTATTTTTTTCCAGATTCTGTTTTATTTTTTTCCTGAATTCATTTTCTTCTCATTTTCATTTTTCTCAAATCTGTGTTTTAAGATGTAACCATATTTTGTCACCTGAATGGAGGCTAGTGTTGTAGTCAAGATCGCACTTAGTGAGACCAAGGTGTTTGCACGAGGTTGAGTTTACTGAAGTGGTCAGTTCTTGCTTGCACGCTGCCTCTCTCTGTTTTTTATAGTCAATAGTATGCTGCCAAAGATGCTTTCCTGATTCATAGAAGTCGTTCGGATACTGTTCTGCTCTTGCGCTTAGTGTCGCATTTCTAAATTGTTTTAAAGACTTTGATGTAGGGCTGAGTTTAATCAATTTTATCAAAAATCAGGTTTGCAGAAAATCGGGATTTTCAAAAATAAAAATTGAGAACTTACTCGGTCGCTTCCCTTGGGTTCCAGTAGTTCACATCCTCCCCTCCTCGTTTACTTCCTACAGAGCGGCTGAGTGGCCCCAGGTATGTGGTAACCAGCCATAAGCAGCTCTGCAGCATCTGTACTTCTGCTGTCGCCTGAAACTGCATTATAAATTTACAGATAGCATTTTAACCCCTTAAGAGTAATCTAGGTTACTTTATTAATCCTCACAGGGAAATTAAGTTTGTTTCTGTTCAATTGTATTGATAAAATGAAAGCAAAACTTGTTTTAATCATTTATTTCTCATTTATAGTTTGTTTATTGAAGAAAAAAATCAATTCAAATCGTAAATCGAGTTTGTGTGAAAGTATCTGAGATTTTATTTTTAGGCCGTATCGCCCAGCCCTCCTTTGACTTGTCAGATGGCCGGCGGGGGAACATCACCTCAGGCAGGGGGGGAGAATAGCCCAGCCTGAGGTGAAATCAGGTCACACAGACAGGGTGATGATGCTGCTGTGGCCAAAATACAATAGAGACTCTCTTCATAGTTTGTATCCGTTCATTTAGCTCAGGAGATATAAAATACACTTAGATTGGTAGAGAAAATCCCCTTTTTTTAATAAATCCCACCCACATTACAGCAAAGATATTGATTACATTGTCATTGTCAAGTTCCGTTATTCTGTCCGTGTTTTCCGCATCGCAGAAATCATGGCTTCAGTAGCTGTCTAAAGATTCTGACAGTAGGTTGTGGTTTCAATGAATATATAATGACATTAACTCTTCTTAAAGTGTCTTTGGAAGCACGCAAGAGCACAGTTGTTATATAGATCCACCTGTCACTTTGTGCACTAATACCGTGTTCTTCAGAGTGGAGGTCCTGACCCCTGGGGGGTTGCCAGGGGCGCAAAGGGGGGCGGGATACTTGGAGGGAAGAGGGTGGGGGAAATGGAAGAAAGATCAAAATCAAAACAGTGGGACATTAAAATGTTGAAAGTCTTTTTAGACGCCAATAATCACTGCATATCAAAATCTACGTGTCAATCTTTCAATTCAAATAAATACCACACACCACTCCAGCCAATCAGAATTGAGCAGCTGAGTATCAATCAACACTAGATACCTATCCCCTCTCAAACAAGAATTTAACTACAAAGACTTTTTATTAAAGAAAAAAACACATTGAATGAGAATGAGAGAGAAATTTAACAAAAATGTACATTTACTTTACTACTACTACTTTACGAGAAATTGTAAAAGACTGTTTACAAAATTAGACATTAAATAAAATAAATGAACAACAAGATTATTAATGGTAAAAACAGTAAAGAGGTTGCATGTTTAATTTGTGATAACTGTAATCATAACATACAAGGAATTTGTATGCCAGAGGCTAATGCTATGTGGTGGTCCTTGGCATGGCAGAGTTTAGGAACCCCTGCACTAACATTTTTACAATTGAGAAGCTTGACCTCAGATATGGAGGAACTGATCTTCTGAGCCCCATTCCAGCAAAACACTAAAATGAAACAATCTACTACTCCAATTCACTGTGGGGGTCACACCCTTCAGAAAGCAAGAGGATCATGTCATCAGCACACAAATAGACCAGGAGTTGTCCAGTTCCAGATGTTCACCAAAACCATCTCAAAACCATATCACTGAAAACGAATGGAAAATAATACACGAGAGGTGACAAAATAGAACCTCTGCAAAGTCCACCACTCATGGAGAAGGTATGTACAGGTAGGTGTTTTATTATTTCCAACCCGTTACCCTTAAAACCTTCAAAAAACTGATACGAGTGGAAACACTCTTTTCTAAGAGTAGAAGGTTTGCTCAGTCTTATAGGCTGGAACTTACTCATGTTGAAGAATGCTCCTCTCCAAGTTAAGACAGGCGAGGGTCCAGTTTGTCTGAGTCACTTTCTGTGTTTGTGTTATTCCAAGCCGCCTACTTTTGACCAAAATATTCCCTCATAATGTTTCACTCATTATAACTTCAAAAATGTAGAATAATCAGAGCAGAAAACCACATGTACAAGTCAAAATCATTTTACAGTGTGGATTTCCTTTAAATAAAACCACCTTTGTGAGTAACAAACTTTGTCCTTCAAAATAATAATCACAGTTATTGTAGGGTATTTATTTATTCATACCCAATATAAGTTTGTTAACTCAATATTTAGGTACACTTTTGTCCTCATCATCTTCCAACAAACCCAATATGCTGCCATCAGCTGTATGTACTCCTCACATAATTAATTGGTGAAGCGCAGTTATTAATAAACAAGGCAGGCCGGGGAATAATATCCTCCAGGCAGCTAAACAAACTGTATGAAGAAAGCTCCCATTGTGAAACAGGTTCTTAACAAGGCTGCAGGACATCACCGTATTGGTCGGATTACTGGGTGTAGATAGTGTGGAAAAAATTGCATTACATTGTTGTGCCTGTTGGTGTTTTTTCTTGCTCGGAAATACTTTTCATTTCCAATCCTTAATGACAAACAAGAAAGCTTTTCTGATTGAGAACAATTCCGGCACTTCAAGCCATAACAAAAAATCATGACAAGAGCGTTTTCACCAAAAGGAAGACATTTCACGCACTGGGAGCCTTTTGTGATATTTTCTCTCCCTCCCTCTTACCCACCCTCTCTCTCCCCGTCTCTTTCCTTTGTGTGCGTAAATCATCTCTTCCCTGCGGCCTGTCTGTGATCATGTTGATGGGAAACAAAGAAATCATCTTGAATGGCACATTAATTTCCTCCGTTCTCCCCCTGCCCTCTGCCTAATGAAATCCCCTCTGCCACGGGGCCTGAGGAGCCACACTGGCAAGCCGTCACCAGCCAGTAAATATGTTTACCTTGGAGCACTACGCTAATGGACTGTTTACTAGTGGGAGGCAGCGAGGGGTGTTGCAGCGACCAGGCAGCACTGGGTCTGGGGTGTGTATTCCTCAGACCCAATGACAGCGCCTTTGCTCTTCTGCCATTTCCCCAAAACCAACAAACCACAGAACACCTGATCTAGTGCCGAAACATCATCAGGAAAGAGTTCAGATGGACTAAAACAACGCAAAGAAACATGATGAGAAGACGCTAAGGAAGAGTATATAGGTTACTGTGTTTAGGGGCTGGCAGGGTGGGGCTGCGGCCTTGAAGAGAGCTGTCTCTATATAATTATTCAGGCCTAGTATCCTACATTTTTAAGCTATGTGCTGCTACCGTCATCTCTCAACAAACTGAATGTCCTCCTCAGCATCTCCAGTTTTAGTTTGAGTGATGAGTCACTTATTCATGCAGATGTTACCAGATAAAACTGTTCCTCAAGGGGTTTAATCACAAAACTTGGAGGACACTGATCAGTGGCCTCCTCTGGCTAAATCATATCATGCTGCATAAGAGTTAGAAATGTTCCTTCCTTCAACTTCTTTAAAAAAAAAAAAAAAAAAGGAGCTTGCTTAAGAAAACTGGATAGGAAATTTGACCTAGAATCTCCAATAAAGTGCAGCAGTATGAAAAAGACAATTGTGAATGCATGTTGAGAAGACATACCCTTAGTACTAAAGGACAGGCAGACAGAACTAAGAGAAAAGAAACCTTTGGGTTTACAGTACAAAGAAAAGGTCTTATAAATGTGAGTAAATACTCAGTTCCAGTCAGACGTACACTTTGAAGCATGTGATGTCTGAAGTGCTGTGTTGGTTGGAAACTGTCACCCAAGCATCCTGACACCCTAAAGACAACCATCCCGGGTCCTTCAACCACCCAGGGACAACTTTTAATAGATAAGCTTATGTGACACTTGCTGTCACGGGTGACGAGGCAGCAGAGATGTTTCAGACAGTGTGGCATCTTAAGCCAAAGAATCTCTAGTTATACGCTGCTGTCCAACAGAAATCTGGCCTGTTCAAATGATCAAAATGTATATCGTCCAATTGGGGAGAAAACCGCGTCATATTTAGAAATGTAAGGTGTTTATAGTTTTGACTTTTTATCAAACATGTTTAGGAATTTATTTTGGATCTCTGTATCAAAATGAGATCCGACAAATAATTTCTTCAACTTCTTGTCAAAACTGGCATAGAAATGGGTCTCCAGTGATCTCTAAAACCAGATGCAATATTGTGAAATGAAGATGATTTCTGAAATTCCAAGACTTTAGGCAGTAAAGACATGGGGTTTGAATGATAAAGTGGTTGCATAACGAAAGGCAGAGCATCAACTACAATGTTTACCATCTAGTTTAAGCAAGTAATAAATGGAATTCCAAACTATGGACATATTTAACTAAACATTCCTATTTTAATTGTTGTCTTGACTCTTACAGGTGAACCTTCAGAATTGAACTCCATATGCAGCAGCAGCAGCATTCTGCGATAACGCCCCCTGTCTCATCTACGGGTGTCTGGCGCCTGGCAGCACTATCAGCTACTGTGTGCCTGGATATGTCCTACACATATACACACACACACACACACACACACACACACACACACACACACACACACAAACTTCCATGCATAGAGGGCCCTGCAGCTGGTGACAGGCAGCTTCTCGCAGTCTCCTGCCAGCCTGTTCAACACGCAGCTCTCTATCCAACTCTTATCTCCATTGATTTCCTCCCCTGCCTCCAAACTTAGATATGCACTCTTTACAAACAGGCCGACTGCAGAGTTTGGGCCCTGAGAAGGAAGAATATCTCACTGCTTGGGTGGTGAGTCCAAAGCGTTGACGATACTGCTTTCAGGTATCTCCATTTCTGTGGAACTAATCACACCAGAATTCAGATATCTTAAGCAGGAAGTTTTGATTTGCCTTGTGACTTTCATACTAAACACACGGTGACTTGACTCAGACTGTAATAAAGCAGCTTCTGATGATGCAGCTGGGGAGTTTGTGTGATGTATGTGTTAGATCTACATTATGTCCATATATTGGCACGGTCATGAATTTCCATGTCAAATGTCTCTGCAGGATATCGCTGAAGGCTGTGATTTCTATCCAGCTGAGATGGGAGGCTCAACACTCCCCCCGCCCTCCCCTCCCTTTACCTCCGCAGCATTTTCTTCCTCCTCTGCTTTCCCTCCTGAGTCCTGCTTTCCTTTCTCCCATGGTTCATCCCCGTCTTTCTCCCCGTCTCTCCTCCATTCATTCCACCTCTTGGGTGCTGCTCCTCTTTCCCACTCCCGTCTTCGTCTCCTGCCCCTCCCCCTTCACCCTTCCATCATTTTCCCCCCACCACACAGACATACACACACACCCACACACACACACACACACACTTTGCACCGGCAGACTCCATCGATTGATTTCCCCTCACTGTGACACATTTGGTGCAGCCGCATGTGGCCTATTAATTATATCCACAGCAGACTCTCGTCACGCTCCCCAACAATACACACACACACCCACACACACACACACACACACACACACACACACACACACACACACACACACACACACTTTTATGCACTACCCTCAGAGCATGCTCTTCCAGACAGCACCCATGCCCCTGCAGCAGATCACCCTTTAACCATGACTTTGAGTGGGAAGCAGCAAAAAAAAAGGGGGAGGACTCAAATGTGGAGCGTTTGAGTGGAGGCAAACCAACAGTGGCAGTCGAGGCGAGGTTGCCCGTGTGTTGCGTGTAATCTGGCTAACATCTGTTAGCCATCATGTGTGTGTGGCTCCATTTAAAGTCCAGAGTGGACTAAGAGCCCGAGTAGGCTCCCTGCATCCACGCTTGCAGGCTTTTAGCAGCGCTGTTCCAAATGTTTTACTCCACCCAGATAGACAAACAGACCGATAAAGAACAAGAGAGAGGGGCAGTGTAGACAGACGCAGACACGCACTCGACAGAGCAGAACAGCACTTAGCGTATCAAGCTTTTTCCTCCATTGTGCAAGCATGTTAGTGTGTTTGCGATTCCCCGCGTGTGTGTGTGTGTCAATGTGTGCGAGTGTGTGCATCTGGCAAACAATACAGTAAGCCTTCGCTGCAGGCCTCTTACAGCCTCAAAATCTCTGGTTTTTATATTTAGCTCGTAATCACTATAATTTCCAAATTAGATACAGGCTGGCCAAGTACACATTCCTTCTGTACAATAGCCCTAAATGGTTGTCCTATCATCTCCGGAGACAATCTCAGGAGCGAGACACTTTAAATATTAGAGTGATATTCAAAGACAATTCACGGTGATGAAAACAAGCGGAGCACGCTAAACAGCTGCTGTTGAGGATATTGTGTGAGGGGAGGAGAGGGTGAGGGGAGGGAGACACAGATTAAGAGCAGATTACAGAGACTTTTCCTCTAGGGCCTCCATATCCCAGATTGACAATGTGTTGGGATTGGGAGATCAACCTGGAGATTTTCATATGAAAAGATGTTTTCCACCACAGATTAACGGCTGTTATTGTTCATTAACTTTTCTCTTTTTTTTTTTAACCACTCTGGAAGCCTTGTTTAGCCAGTTTTGTGAAGAGAGAATGCAGTGAATGTGAGAGGATAGAGGAGGAAAGAGAGGAAGAAGATGCATGTTGTATCGAGAGGCAATTTCTTGGCATGAAAGCAGAATACTCGGGACCATGCATTACATCGAAGCATAAACAAAGGCTGGGGCTCATGCATTATTTATTGGCAATAATACCGAAGAGTGCGTGCACAGGACGAATACATTAATCATACCATCATCTGGAGTTTACACTTGCTTGTACTGTATCTGTTGGTTTGTTTGTTTGTGTACACTCGCTGATTAAGATGCTTATTCATTTGATCATTATACTGCCGAGGTTGTCCATATGATTACATGTGGGAGGATAAAAGTGAAATCATGTTGTTGTTTTGATGTGCTACATTGTGTATAATCACATATCTGTTTTGAATGCCAAAATGTATGAGATTTGTTTTTTTAAAGAACAGAAAAAAAATTGATTAAATGATAGAAAAGCAGGAATAAAAGTTTGTTTTGAGCATTATCTCCATGTCCTCATCTAAATTAACTTTATTTCAAAGGCTCAAACCAATAAATATCAAACAACCAGGCGATCCGACCGGTGTTAGAAAACTAAATTAAAACCCAAATCATTTGCTAATCCTATTGACACTATCTGATTCATTTTCCAAGCAGCCAAAGTAATTATAGAAACAGAGATATTCTTTATGGGTCCTTGCCCATTGCCATGCTCTATAATTAAAGAAAACACAACAGCACAGCAGCAGCAGCACCCAACAAAGTGTTTGTGAGGTGCTCCTCGTGTGTCAGAAGACCATATAATAAAAAAATGTAAAAAAATAAATAAAAATGGTCCTACATACATTCCCTCTGGCTATCGATCCCAGCCTGTGCTGGTGCAGATGTGTGTGTTCCCTTTTTGTATGTGTTGCATCCGTGCATACATGTGTGAAAGTGTGTGTGTGTGTGTGTGTGTCCTATGTCTGCATGCAGGGTTGTGTGTTAGTGTGATGGTGTGTGTTCACAAATGATCCCATGCCAAAAAGGAAAAATCCCACAGGGTGAATCAATAGATAGTGCTGGATAATGGAGGCCTGCTCAGACAGCTGTGTTCTGCCTTTCTGTGCGTTTCTGCCTGTCTGTCTAACATGTCTGTCTGTCTGTTTGACTGGCTGGCTGGCTGAGTGGATGACTGGCTGGGTAACATGCTGGCTGAGGGACTTCAGGCAGCCCACGTAGCATCCCACACCTGCCAAAGCATTGCTTGCACTGTACTGGTCAACGGACAACACCCACTCAAAAAGACAAAAATCACACAGTATTCACAGATACAGGCGCACACCAGGGTGCACATGTGCATGAGCAGCAGCAAGAAGGTGAAGACACTCACATACACTAAATAATCGCTAAGATCTTGTTGTGCTGGTGTTGCTTCTTCTGCAAACCGACAAAGTTACAGCTCACAAAAATCCTCCTGATATTCATAAATGAAATCTTTGAATTAAAGGTACTATTAAGAGTTATTAATCAGACTGGAAGCACTGTGTATGACCTTCAAAAGCATTTTAGACCATCAGGAAGAAGATTGAAAATTCTATATAGTTATTTTCATGCTTGCTATAATGACACAACAAACGATTTAAAGCATGCAGACTGGAAGT
Source organism: Labrus mixtus (assembly GCF_963584025.1). NCBI lineage: Eukaryota > Metazoa > Chordata > Actinopteri > Labriformes > Labridae > Labrus > Labrus mixtus. The sequence continues at coordinate 14,894,580 of NC_083629.1, forward strand.
CTTTGTTTACATTTTTCCAAGGCAAAGATTATTTTTGAGTGATGTCTGAAAGGAAAAAAGAGGGGATTAAAGACATAAGGAGGATTTTGTGCATTAGGAAACAATATGCATGTATGGCATAAGATCAGCACGGAAAGGAGAAACACAGATTTTTCCAGGGGTCGCCAAGATCAGTAATGAAAGTTCCTCACGGCAGCTTTTAGTACATTTCTTTAAATCCTTTTTAACGAAGATGCGAAGGCCACAATATTATACTGCTGCAAGACAGAAAATTATATTCTTCCCACGGCAAAAGATATGAAAATTATCCAGTAATAATAATTGTTTTTTTGGAACTAAAAAAGGCCGTAAAATAACACCTGAAAACGAAATAATCAGAAAAATGAGTCAATCCTTCAAGCAGCTTTTCAGCCTCCTCCGTTCTTACAAAGGTGAGAACTCTCTCTCTCTCTCTCTCTCTCTCTCTCTCTCTCTCTCTCTCTCTCTCTGCCAGACTTCATAATCAATACCAATATAAATAAATCCTTTATCTAATTTCCTTGAGTGCACTCTTTATTGATCTACGGTTTACGACTGAACAAAACAGCAGCCTATAAATATTAACAAGAACCCCAGACCTGATGGAAATTATGAACAGATTACAGCGATGTATCAACACATGAATCATAAATTCTCCCACACTTTCGAGCCCCATTAAAAAGTATCATTTACAAAGATCATCTGACTGAAGCTTTCAATTAAATATCTGCTGAGAGCGGAAAGGCATAAACGATGAAACCGTGCTGCAGTGGCAGATTTTCATGTGAGATTAAAGCAGGGGATCAAACAGAGAAAATATGTTACGTTTCAGATGCTTTCTGAACATCCTACAGTTCAGTCTGCAGATTCCTTTTTTTCCCCTCACTGTTTATCTTCCTCCCTACAGCCGCCTCTCCCTGTGGTTTGTAGGTTTCAGTTGTGGAGCCATAACTGATAAAGAGCTGACACAAAATGCTGAAAAATGCTCCCTAATTAAAGAGCCGTGAAGGAAGACTGAAGGTTTGTAGCACACATCCAAACACACACACACACACACACACACACATAGAGCAACACAGCTACTGGAGGTTTGATGTACTGTGGCTAATGAGAAAGGACAGTGGACCACAGTTAACATGTCTCTTCCTCTCCAGTAAAAAATGAGTTCATCGTTTCACATCATTATTCAAATCAAGCCCCTAATTCCTAAAATATTTGCATATTTAAAACTGGCTGCCTTTTTTCTCGCCTTAGGCTGACGCAAGTAGCAGCGATGCAGTGAGAAATGAGAAGGGTTTGCTAATATGAAGCCTAGAAAGAAATTGCTCACACAAAAAAAGAAGAAACGCAGCTACAGACACAATGACAGGAGAGCGTCAATATTCCTGCAGGAATGTTTGTCACGGGCCAGCAGACAGCTCACCTCGGTTTTTTAGAAATTCATGAAACAGCAGACGTAATGTGTCCACATTACTCAGCTCACACCTCGCTCAGTCATTGGTGTCGACAAGGCACGGCTGGAATACGTCAAATATACATACTGTACTCTTTCATGTCTGTTGATATTCACGCACAGCATAAATGACCATTTACAAAATTAGTTCCAAGATACCTAATGTGAAAACACAAGAATATATTTGAGTAAATATTTATATTTATTTCAATCTATTGTTCTGTCAGTATATGTGATTTACTTTAGTCTCCAATTTTTTTTTTTTTTCATATTGAAAAACAGTCCTCTGGTCTTCCTAACAGTCCAAAGTGACATTAGTTTGAACGCCAAAGAAGGAGTCTTACACAGAAAAGTATTTAAGGTTATATAATCCTCAGACACTTTTTTTTTTTTTTTTTTGGGGGGGGGGGGGGTGGTCAATGAAAACAAAAAAAATGGTGATGAAAATAGTTGCTTATATTAATTTTTAACCCCCATGTTGACATTTCCAAGTCACCATTAAGGACCCATCTCTTCTTGAAGGCGTTCAACACAAGTTGAGATTGAATCTTCCTATTTCATTTATATTGTCCTCCAATTATTTTATTATGATTCTGTTTTCCTCTGCCCTTATTTGTTTTTATTACTGTTGCGTATTTCATTGCACTTAGTGTTCCTGTATTTTTGTGTATGTGCTGTGTGGTTGATCTTTTAGTGCTTTCAGTGCCTGGTTTTGTTGCAGAGCTCTTTGGTCAATGAGAGTTAACTTGACCTAGGTTGAACTATTTTCCTCCACTTGAAACCTTATATTATGGCTGTAAGGAACAAAGGCTGGTATTATTTGAAACATTTAAAAAGTCGATATGTTCCTTATTTTCTGTACGTAAACCAAAACAAAACATTCTTGATTCCAATAAGTAAATGTGAAACTTTTTGATGCCCATTCTTTATTCTGCCAATATCAGAAGAGTCATTGAGATCGTTAACTTACAAGTCCATGGAGCGGTCCTACACTATGAACTAACCTGTTCCAAGTAAACCCTCTGATTTCACAAGTTTTTAAGTTAGTGTGCATTTATATAAGAACAATATTTAGTTCAAGTATCAAAGGTCAAAAGTCCCGATTTCGCAGAAAGGCCCAGAATATAATCATATTATTTAAAAACGTTTTGGTAGTTATTCATATTTAAAGCTTCTTTTTTGTTCTTAAGCAAAATTCTTATCTGTAAAAGTTACTCCTGTTACTAAGTGTCATGTACTATAAGTGCAAAGTAGCTTAAAATGTTGACATAGTAGAATGACAAGTACAGACATAACATTCTTTCTTTTCATAAACTTTATCAGTCTATTGAGGTTTGACAAACAGTTCAATATCACGTTTCACTAATCAAAAGAAAAGTTAATTTTTAAAATGCTCTTAACCCTGAATGAGCAGAAGCGCGACACGGGACACCTCGACTCTCTGTGAGAGGCTGCAGATGAAGACCAAGTTGAAACTCAACACTGTGTCACTGTCCAAACCGGTCAACATATGGGTCATATTAGACACACCATGAACCGTGCAAGGCACACCATACAGTATACTACGTTGAGTGTGTGTTAAGGTGTGTGCACATTGCGGTCATGTGTGTATAAGTGTGTTGTATTCACTTCGGCTAAATGGAACGTCACTGAACCATGTCACTGGGGCGCTCAATACACAGACATCTGGTTAGTGATGGTATGTAAAGTATGCATGTGTGTGTGTGTGTGTGTGTGTGTGTGTGTGTGTGTGTGTGTGTGTGTGTGTGTGTGTGTGTGTGTGTGTGTGTGTGTATTGTCCTCAGTCATGTAACAGTGCACTGCCTTTGTAACCAAAGAGGAGAGTTCCTGTAATGATTTATTCATTGAAACATCAAAGATAGAACATTCAAGCACAGGTGTCAAAACTCCCATATTACATGTCATCTCCTCGTAGTGTACTTTAGAGTGACTTACTAACAGGATACAATAGATTAAAAACTCATTTTTATCCCCATTTTAAAGACGCTTCTTAAAAGTGAGCTGTGTTACTTTCTGAACAGCACAAGCATCACTAAAATCGATTTAAATGTCACACACACACACACACACACAAAAAGAGAAATACATGAAAAGAGAGTGAGACCACCAGGAGACAGACAGACACACACACACACGCAAAAAAAAAAAAAAAATACAGAAGCAGAGAGAGATGAGTGTGAATAGGAGGGAGAGAGAGTATGCTGAATCCCACTCAGACCACCTGCTCATCAGTTCCTCTGGCACAACAGATACTGTCATTGTCCACACAAACACACACACACACACACACACACACACACACACACACTAAGCTCAAATATAAAAATCTCCCGGTGCGCTCACAGAAAGCCTTTCCCAGTCCCTCCCACATCAGATGCTGGGCACACAGACTTGATTTAAAACTGTAAGGTGCCATTCAATATGGGCTTGGTTTGGAGCCAAGCCTCGGACATTTCTCAAAGGTTCTGCTCAGTTACCTGCTCGCTTATTGGTTCCAGCACACTTCAGAAAAGTAGCCTGCGGTGTGTTTGTGTGAGCAGAGCGGGTTTCCTTACAGAGGCCTTGGTTTCCCCCCCGCCCCTTCTTTTTATATTGTTTGTTTGTTTCGGAGGAATAGCAATTTGAGCTATTTCTGTTTCATTTTCAAAGACTGTTAGCGATCGGGGACAAAGGGGACACTCGGATAGGTCAAAAGGTATGGAATTAGCAAAGATGTCAAGGCTGCAGAACACTGCGAACATATCAGACAAATTACAAAGTGAGCAAAACGTATGCCAGGTCGACTTGTCTAGACATAAGGTAATCACTAACCTTGTAAATAAAATGGAAAAAGAACATTTGAACATGCAGAATATAGAAGAAAAATCAACTATTTCTTATAAGAAAAAATGGGGAAATACTGAAATAAACCAAATTAATGTATTAAAAAAAAATCAAAGATACTTTTGGAATGAATTAATATGTTATATAGAAGCATACGCCCAGATAAAATGCCCCCTCCCCCCACCTATTGTTCTCTATTGTGGGGATTCCATTGAAGGGACAGGTGCACCTATGCGTCCATCCTCCCCATAGTAAACAACAATAACCTGCCACACAAAATATAACAAACACTCACACATATACGTCAAACCCCCTCCACTGCCCCCTGTCTGGCTGTGTATTGTTTGGACAGAAGGAGGGGGGGGATACTCAGGTATCCAAGGTAATGGCACCTGGGGTTATTCAGGCCTAAATGGCAGCTCTGGCTACACTGCAGCTCCCAAAGTGCCTGTATGAGCGCCGCAGAGACTAATGCGCCTGTGCACACAATGTCTCGCTCAACTACAAAGGACAGGTGTGTGTGTGTCACTAAATTGTCCCCCCGTTGTCTGGGCCTCTCCGAGTGGCAGGCCCTGTCCATTAGCCGCAATTTAACAGGATGATCAGAGTGCTTGAAAAGGGCCACATCAAACAGGTCTGGAGAATCCCAGGTGCCCCGACGCAAACCCAGAACTGGGCAATAAGAGAGCCCACCCCCCCCCCCTCCCCCCCCCCCCCCCCCCCCCCTTCCAACACACACACACACACACACACACACACACACACACACACACACACACACACACACTTACAGGCCTTAATGTATTCTGTGAGGGAAATGAAGATGTTCCTCCTCCAGCCAAGGCCCCTTTTGTTCTGCGGTGGACAGACAGGAGCGATTGTTTCTAAGTTCACATGGTGTCTGGGCGAGGAGAGCAGAGAGGGCAATTATCTTTCAGAGATGCATATTAATATTTCACTAATGGAAGGCTGATGGTCCTGTTATGGTTAAGTAATAATATACTGCAGAGTGCAGAATACAAAGGATGATGTTAAGAACAAAGGCAAAGCTAAAGCTCTGATCTTGCACTCAGATAGTCACCTTATGTAGATTACAGACTTTTGTTGGTTTGGTTTCAAGCTTCTGTGAGGAGTTTATAGCTGGTTATGAGAACAGACTGAAATAGATACTGATGCCTCTTTCTGATGACCATCACGATTAGATTGATTATTTCAATTCAGTTTTTTTTAATTGTCTTTTAACGGTGCCGGCAATTGTGTGTCAGACAATACAACTATAGTGATCTATTTTTAGATTATTAACCTAATTTAAATGAAATGAATCACTGAGAGGGATTAGGTAAACTTTTAAGGAAGCTTGTTCTCCACAAAGCAACAAAACTAAAGTACAATTTGCTTCTTTATTTATTAGTATTTATTTCTATCAGTTATAGAGGTGGGAAAAAAATAGATGTGTAAAAGTCGAGATACTTATCTTCTGAGATTTTAAATCGATTAATAACTTCCAAAAATCGATTTTTATTGGCTGTCAGTCACTCCCTGCTCAGTGCTAAGGCTAGCTCTTTAACTCAGTAGAATGGCAAATGGAGCAGCAAGAAATTCAGCCAGTCTCACAGATGACCGGAGGAGATCCTTAAGTATGTACTCATTCAAAAATAGACTTTGAATCATGAATCCAGAATCGTTTTCAATCAAAAATCATTATTCATGTACGTAAGATATCAAGATTCCATAAATTAGATATACCAACAGAAAATGGGTTGACTCTAACTAAACTCACAGTAACACTTTCCATGCTGACATTCATTTTGAACAAAGCTGCTATCATCCCGAGACTTCATGCACCATGGGCCAAGGCTCCAGCCAGTGTTCCCTATCAGATTTACATATTCACAATATTACCTAAAGTATAATACAAAACAACAACCACCTTTTGGCTCCAACATCTATTAACAGTATTCAGAGATCAGCAAGAGAGAAAACAGATTGTTTTATCCACAGGGATCATCTAAATGAACAGAATGAGACTTTCTCTAAAGGGGTGGAGAGCGCAGTATTACTCACGATATGAAACATGGCCCTCGATAGCGATATCACTATCAGGGATTCTGCAACAACTGACACATTATACTTTCTGATTAACTGTAGAATAAAATATGCCCCTAAAAGGTAAAGTGCAGGATTTATGTATTTACTTACTTATTTATTATAATGTATTTATCGGTGTCAGTTTCTCCTCTTCTCTTCCTTCATCTTTTAACTTCTTTTTTACCATCATCTGACATCATCCTGCATGTCTTCTTCTACTGCTTTTATCTAATTTTTTTACAGATTTATTGTTGGGCTATTTTGGTATTTTTATTTTAGAGACAGGACAGTGGATATAGTCAGAAATCAGGGATAGAGAGAGAGAGAGTTGGGAAAGACATGCAGGACAGTAGCCACAGGTTGGACTTCAACCTGAACCCCCTGCTTAGAGGACAACCAGCCTCTGTACATGGGAAACACACACTAACCACTAGGCCTCATTCATGGCATCATAACACTGATAATTGGTACCAGTGATTCAATAATTGTCTCACATGAGTCAGGAAATCGATATATATCGCTGTTATCTTTATTTTGTCCAACTCCTGTTTATCAAAGCAGCATAAGAAGCAGGGGAGAAAGAGTTGAATTACATATTTCTTATGATCATAAGAAACTGCTCTCTCATTCTCCTTCCTCCTTCTCCTCATGAAGGTCTTTGCTTCATGTTTGAAGTGGTGTAATTCATGAAGCAAAAGCAAAACAGAACTGTTTTTCAAGTTAAAGAAAAAATGTCCACATGAATCCAGGAAAATATCCCAGCACTTTATACAAGCAGTCTTTAGAACAGTTGTGGCTATAACTCATACAGCTTCCTGCTCTCAGCAGCAGACCACATCCCCTGAAGCTTTTAGGAAGAAACATATTTCAAGCTTTCATTTATGTTGTAGCGCTCCATCTTCTATGATATCATTTCTGCTCGTGAATCTAGGACAAGGCACAAGCAGGACAGAAGAACTGGGACCCAAAAAGGACACCACGTCCCAGGTTACCTTGTAGATTTATGACCAGGAGTGTGACCCCGAGCTGACCTCTATAGGTGTCACTCGGACAGGGACGTGGTGCCGAGGCTGAGATGACAAAGCGTCTCTCCGAAGGTCATGCCCTGCCCCGCGGCCACTTTCTCTGAGACTCATCACCAGCCCTGGACACAGTTCTCCAACAATTCACTTCTTCTGGGAAAAGTGTGTAGCCGCAAGCCCAAGGATTGTGACACTAAAGCAATCATAACCACCTGCTCGATGACGTGCCATACTGTGCTGAAGTGCACCTTGTGCTCCTTATGACGTTCGTTTTCCAGGCCAGAATTTTTAGTCTTCCTCGAGTTGGGCTCATTGACACAAATTTATTTTAAAGAAAAAATCAAAGTCTGGAGTCTGCTTTAACAAAAGCATGTGTCAGAAAGATAAAGAAAACAGGAAGAAAAAAAAATAGATAGAAGCGTACTGAATCATAGAAACTGAGTAATTCTCTTTCTCTGAGGCAGGAAAGCACATCACATCTGGCCATCCTATGTGACTGATGAGCTTCAGACACACATAAAGCATAAAGAGATGAAGAAAGAGGCAGGGAACGACACAGACTGGGTTCCTTTTACGCTGACAGGTGTGCAACACTGGCTGGCCCCCCCTTTGAAAAGCATCCATTTCCTTAGCAACTGGACGTCAGCTCAATTCAGCCAGGCGATTTTAGCAGATGGCTTGGTAAATACCTTGCCATGTGTTCCCGAGGAGAAACTATAATGCATCACGACAAAACACACGCACATTCGAGCAACCTCGCACACCACACTCGAATCATCCACTTTTTTTCCTGACGCCATCCTCTCCCTTCTCCCGTTAAAGCCTTGTTCATATGAAAGAAATTAAATAGTGCTCTCATGCATATGCATCATGGTTTCACACTTTCTGAATCACTCTTTGGTGGCGGTTTTAAAGTTAAAAGAGAATCTAATTCGCAGGTGTCCTTTGTAACAGTCAGCTGAAGGTTTTCACGTCTTTTAATTACCTAATCATTGCTACCAGTGATTTTGTGCCCACTGTACAGAACACATACAAAGGTACAGCTAATGAAAAAGGAAGACATACAAGGCCAGAGTGCCTTACATAATGCCTTGAACCTTGAGATGCGGAAAAAGCTCATTTAGGTGTTCAAACTGTGGAGACACGTAAACAAGTCTGATGAAACGAAGTGCAGAAATGTTTCCATTAAGGTAAGAAAACGAGGTCGCTGCGGTGTGAAGAGCCGACAGTCCTCGACCCCGTCTGTAACCTTTAACAGACAAACTTTTTAAACGCCAACTCTTTCCCCTCCAATTTGCTTCCATTTTTCTTTCACTAAATCCTTCTTTTCATGTTGTTACTTTCTTTTCAAACACACTCATCTTTAATATATTTTTTTCCACACTCTTTATTCCCATTCTTATATGTCTAATCCATTTCCTATCTTCCTCTTTCTGTTTTGGTCATGCGTCGCAGCTGCACAGGGCAGCTGGGACCAGCTGGACAGTTCAGTTCAGCTACAGACCCTGTCATTAACATTAAGCCCCCTGAGCAGCCCAGCACTGGAGCCTGCGGTGTGTGTGCCTGAGTGTGTGAGACAGAGAGCATCACCCATTGAAGGACGTAACGGTTAGAATTTTCTCTTCTACAAAACAAAGAACTGTTAAGTCAATATGAGTCATACGTTTTGGGAAAGGGGGGGGGGGGGGGGGGTTGTACAAGTCCTACTTCCCTTACTCACTGTTACTATGCTATTCAATCTCTCTACTCTCATGTATTTTATAATAATTAAAGTGTTAGAATAAGTATTCAATTAACCTTTGGAATACATGTTGGACTCAAGAAAGAAGATAATAAATAGAGGGTTATTTCTAGTTGCCAACCCACAATAGCCGGCTGATATGAAAACTGCCATAATCAGATTTTTGCATCGGTTAAGCTAGCTTTACCTTAGCTTCATGAGTTCTCTGTTTTTTTTAAACAACAACACTATAACCAGATGACCAAAATAAGCATTCTTTAAGTCTTCTTGGGTTGATGTATATTTGTTTAGTAAATGTAATGCTAATACTGGGAGCACTTAAAGTTTACTTGGTTGTTATCTTCAGATAATCAGATCTGCTAGTGACATTCAACATTTTTAAATGATCCAGCTTCTACAACATTTGGAAGTGCTTTGACTTCAGCCCTAAAAGTACTGCAATTAGATATTGGTATGATAACTACTTTCTTTGGTAAGTATCTTTACTTTACTACTATAGCTCTTAAGTTTGTTAGCCAGACAAGCAAACACCTACTACATCAGAACACAGAGCGTGGAAGCTTCAGTGTTTAGCCACTGATCGGTCTTAAAACCTTTTTGCGTTCTAATCTCTCTCTCTATCCATTTTTCAGAAGCATCTCCAACAATTATCCTAGTTTTTCCACGTTTTTAGTCGTGGAGCTAATTAGAAAAATGCAGAGGTCTGGTAGAATCAGTTAAATCTGAACCAGTTCACTTGTCCTCTTCCATCGCTGCCACACCTGTTGGTTTGCCTGGAAAATCGAGGGGAGTCCAAAGCGGCCGTGTGGGGGGGGGGGGGGGGGGGGCCTTAAAACTATACCTATACCTTCTCTGGTCAAAACAAAAACAAACCATTCTGGACTGGATTCAAAACATAGAGGTAGGACATACTGGCTGCTGGATTGTTGCCAGAGAAGCTAGCACAACATAGAATAGTTTCTTATGTCTGATGATGTAGTAAGGTCATTGATTTAATTCACTAAATATCTCATCTACGGCTCCTTTAATACTGAATATGAACAATTTGGAGGACATTTTTTTTCATACACCATGTTGCAATACTTTTTTCCTCTGCCTTAATTTCAAGCTAAGCAGAGTTGGTCTTCTATCAACCGGAGGGTCAGGGGTTCGATCCCCAGCTCCTGTAGTCACATGTCAGTGTGACTACAAGTGTCCTTGGGCAAGACACTTAAGCCCAAATTGCTCCCACTGCTATGTTGGCAGTCTGTCAATGTGTATGAATAGGATGAGTTCATACTGATGGACAGATTACATATAGCATCCCCCACCATCAGTGTGTGACTGGGTAACTGTGACCTGGAGACTAGAAAAGTATTTAACGTTTAACCATAAAAATACTAATACTAAATGTATATTTGTGTGCACCATAGACAATACTAGCCATACTAAGACATTTCAACATGACTTGGAATGAAGAATAAATGCTGACATGATGAATATAGTAAATGGTATGCAACAATCTCCTGAGTTGCTCACTTTGGCCATGAGCCTAAAAATTGCAAGTTTTTGATTTTTTAAACTTACGAGAGCGATTAATAACAACACTCACTGATTCAGCTTTTTTTCTTAAAATTCTACAGTTATCCAGCAAATGTGTCCATATGTTTGTAAAGTGTAGTTGGGAAATCTTCAGTTCTCTATGCTCTTAAAAAACTGAATGCATTTGTCAATATGAATCCAGCTAGTAGAGTACCTGTGTATTCTTGTGTTTAGATCGGGAGTAGAAATGGCTGGCTGCTGGCTGGCTGACTGCTGGCTGTCTATGAGCCTGCCTCTGCTACTGTACAGCATGTTAATGCACATGAACAGAGCTTTGTGTCTCCCTCCCTGCCCACTGCCTGTTCACCACTCAGCTCCCCATATGCCGCTCCCCTGCGCTCCTCTCATCCAGCCACTGGGAGCTTGATTAAGCCTGACTTGTCACCAAATTACACACACAAAGTTTACATGCATTCCCCGGCTCTCCAGCTGTTGCAGATTTGTTACAAAGAATAAATCTTGAAGCAGTTGACTGAGCAGGTCTGGGATGTCTGCCGCCTCATTGATAGGGAGAGATGGGGAAAAGGGCAGAGGAGGGGGGCTGAGGGAAGAGAGACAGAGAGGGAAAATGAGACAGACAGGCAGAGAGTGTGTGAGAGGAGTATGGATGATTCAGAAAGTGACCTGGCTTTGCACCTGCTTTGATTGGTTTTATAAAGCGTTAATGAGCAGGAAATAAAGCCAAAGAGAAGGTTATTCTCAAAGGGATTCTGGTATTAAAGATAAAGGGAAGAAAATTTCACAACAGCAAAAGGAGTGTCTACAAAGTTCAACATGTATGAAGTCATCACAGACGCTCCCAGACACAAGTGGATGACAAAAATGATGTCAAAAAGCTAGATTCATGTTGAGGGAAAAATGAAAGAAATACAGGAGGACTACAAACCATACAAATTTGAAGTTCTATAAATCCCCACAAGTCTACCATGCAGTTATGACATTTGAAGTAGTGCTAGTTTGAGCTGATACATCCTGTCAATCAAAATGGATATGTTTTCTTCATTTTCCTTCATTTCATGTTTTATTTTACCCTCGCCTCTTCTCTTCTCTCAAACCCTTGCTGCCTCTGTCTACCTCCGCCGTGAACAAGATCTCCTTTCTCACCTGTCTCATAAGTGTCGCCTGGCCCTCATTACCCCTTAACCCCTTGTGTGCATTGCAGTCACGCAGCGTTGTATTAATGGCTAAATTCGTTTTGGAGAGGGAAAATTCCCGTTAAGACTCCCTCAAGTCGGAACAACAATTCTGGAACCTGACTTGGCGGAGAGGACAGAAAATGTCATCATGTCTTGCAGAAACATAGCAGATAAAGTACAAAAATGTACAGCATTTCAATAATTTCGCTCACATTTAAAAAAAAGTTTTAGGTTGTAAAAATCATCTGCTGATTAGTTCTCCGCAACAAAATTCTATGTGATTGTTCCCTGTACTCACCTTGTCTGTTGCTAGCTCATCTCTGCTCTTTGTGATTAGCTTTCAAGCGTCCTTGTGTCGTTCATTGGGATTCTGACCTTTGCGTCTGTACTTCGGACATTGCTTTTTGTCTACTGTTCAGGATTCTTTTGTCTATTTTTTACTTAGCCAGCACCGAACCATGCTTGCAAGTGGGCTGCTGCATGATATGAATAATCAAAATAACAAATAGACTGTGAAATTGAGCAAATGTTCTATCTCTGCTTTACCAAAAAAAGTTCTTCACTACTAACTAATTCACATTAGTTAATGCAAAATGGCAATGAATAGTACAGCTGACAAATTCCAAATTGTACTTATGCTAGCTTGATGTCAATATCATTAAAAGCAGTTGAGCTTGAAGTTCTCTTTTCAGGCTACAAACAAGATTAGCAGAAGAAAAAACAGAGAAGCTAGTCAGCACTTTTATTCCTTCCTACTGAAAACTTTTTCAAACATGCTTAAAACATGAATAAAGAGATGAACTTTTGTGTATGCTTGAGACACTACACTGGATTCCACCACGAGAGGTTAGTCGACGTAAGCTGGGACTTTTCATTCTGACGTCAACAGCTTGATATCTTGATGTTTGCTCTTGACAAGCAGTTTTTTTTTCGCTCAGAAAATGACAAACCATTCTTTTGTCTTCTGTTTTCTCCTCCATCTCTCTACCAATTCTCTCTTAGATCATCTAAATGGCTGTGGCAGTAATTGCTGTGTGGGCATCATTACCCAAGAAAGCATGAATAAGACACAGTAATGAGCAAAAGCCCCCGAGCTCGCTAGACCGTTGATCAATACCATTAAACAATGTGCACTTTGAGCCGCGCTGCATTCGAGAGCTCCGAAACTCAAATGGATATTCCTCATAGCACTAATGGCTTTGAACTAGGCCTCCATTACCATGTATAAAACGTTGCTTATTAACATAATCAAATCTCTCTCTGTGTTTTTTTGCGTCAGAGATAATATGAAAAGACAGGAGGTTGCTAATGTAATTAAGCGTATGCTATAATTACTATCCCCTGATCACATGACCTCTTCTCCTAACAAAGCTGAATAAATAGTCCCATTACCCTGACTACTGCGTTGTGATTTGGTGCATTGACAGTTTACATGTCGACTGATGTTCCGATGTAAACAAGATGGTTCCAGTACTCAACCGAGGTTTCAGATTGCTAAAAACAACAGAACAGAACTCAAGTCACGACATGAAAAAGCAGCATTTCTGCTTAACGTTAAAAACATTCTAACACTGAAATTCCATGTCTGCTGCAGCCAGAACCAGCAGGACTGCAGCAAGAAAGCCATTATGATCAGTGGGTTTAATTACAAACATTTTAATTTGCATCTCGGGGCTCTATTCATCACATCCATCTCGGCTAGCGGCCCCGATCTCCCTCCATATGCCCAATAAATAAATAAGAAGCTAAAAAGAGATTGTCGGAGCCTTTAGAAATGATTACTATTTCACTTACAATTACCAGGATGCTAATGGCTATTGTATTGATTGCTGTGCCCTTTGAGATCAAGGTCATATGAAAATGTAATCAAAAAAGCTTTGATAATTCCTGCTGAGCCATGAAATGAGAAAAAAAAGCAGTAGTGGAGCTCGGCTGAGATGTCTTAGCCCCATTAAACTTGACTGGAAAATGTTTCGTTCTGCACAGTAATCACCATTTTACACCCACATTCCTTTCATCCGATTTGTTTAATTTTCTAATCACTTTTTTTTTTTTTTTTTTTTCAACCTTTGTGTTGATATTTTTTGACTTCATTGGAATAATTAAATCTCTGGAATAAGAGGGTCAACGGGAAAACAAACAAACATCTCATCATATTTGTCGACTGGATGTATATTTGTGTGCACCCCAGACAAAACGCCAGCTAGTGTGCGTTGTATCATCATTAACTCGCATCTTTTGTGTTCCTCGCTTGCTTTAATACGATGTTAATGTGCCGCTGAGCGCTAATAGATTGATTGATGAGGTCGTGAAACTGATCAGCGAAAACTGCGTCAGCTAACAGTCACCGAAAGTACAATGAATGACTGAACGATAACGACGTGTCCTCGCCGCTGCAGATGGTTCTACTGTACCGCTGGAATTAAACAACAGCCTCATAAATAACCATTTAACCCTGGAAGCATTTGCTGTCATTCACATTTTCAAGTCATTTCCACAACTCACATCTGAGATCCACTCATTAATTCGCAGAGGCAGACACTCCACCTCTGTATATCAGCTCTGTCAACTCATTAAAAGCACATTCTTTAATAGACGGTTGTCCCAGAAATGAGATGTTGTTTCCCGATTTATCAAGATTTATGGTTTATGTTGCACAACTGGCATTGCTTGTTGTGTTTCTGTAAATGATGCAGCATCACAAGTAAATTAAAAGAAATTATAATTCCCAGGCATTCTAGGAAAACTTCCCTACATGCCAGCACTAGCCCTCATGCATGCCTATATCCTCCAGACATCCTCCCCCGTATCCCAGAATCCTCCGTGTTATGTTTAGGAATCAGTCTCCGCCATGACTCTGCGTAAGCGCCTGGGAAGATATCGCCTCACGTCCAAAAATTTCCATCAATGGCGGCTCAACTCCTCCGCAGCAACTCTGTGATAGGTTAATCCCTGTATCACACTTCAGCACCAGTTCACTAAGCGGCTTAAAAGGACACATTAGAACGATGACAATGACCCGCTAATGGTGTTACATTTCTCTGAAGCATTATGAGCTATCTTTGTCATGTTTATCTTATAATGAGATCTGTCAATTTGTGGAGGGGGGGGGGGGGGGGGGGGGGGGGGGGGTTCCAATGCAGCAGCCAAGGACGTTGATATTTCACATAATAAATAATGACCTAGAAAAGATGAGAAAACAAACCTTGATCCCTCTCTTCCCTGATCTGTTTTCTTTGCAGGCGACATAGCGGGCAGCACCATAGAGGCCTTGGAGCTCTGCGTTACCGTTTAGATAGCTGGCTGCTGTTTATAGCCAAGTCCTCAGGGCCACCACAACACACCACAAAACCCCACCACAACCACACAATGCGTGATTGATGACCCTCCGTTCCATGGCATTTTCTAACATTTCTTCACTCAACGTCCCCTGAAGAAACTGTGCCATAAATTATCACATTATTACTGGACCAAGTCAAACAGTATTTTTTCTGCTTTCATTTCATTATGGTGTGCATTTTATTCCTCCTTCATGATGAGGGAGGGGATATCCATTTTTAGAACCTAACAGCAATGTCCCAATCTGAATATATAAAACTCTTTTTGTAGCAAAAAGAATAAGTGCCAGCCACTAGTTAAGACCCTCTTATGTCTCAAAAATACAGTATATATATATTTTAAAGAGAAAAGAGTCACATCTAGAAATGTTTTCTGAAAAATGGCAAAATTGAGTCAAGTGGAACCCTCTTATAATAATTTTGCTCAGTGAAGCATTCAGAAGTACATTTTTCAGATTAAAATCAGCTCAAACATAATGAGCAGGGGACTTAGTGTTTCTGCTAAATTACTTCTTGGGCTAAACTTTTTTTCCTGCTTATTTCCCCATTAGAGACATTCAAATTCATCAGTTTTAAATAGAAAATGTTTTTTTTATAAAGTTTTTAACTGTTCTGTTTGGGAAAGTTTCGCAACTAGCTACAGAGTGAAGTTCACCAAACTTTGATTTGTAGCTTTTTGCCATGAACAGATTATCATCAGTATTTACTTAGAAATCACATTTATGCGCCCAAGGTCAGATGCAGTGATGTGAGATTTTTCTTACTTAAACTGGAACTAAATGACATTTGGTACACATCTTTTGAGCATATCTTTGAATTGTTCGAATTGATTCTTTTGTGCCTAAACTTAACTCAACCTGTCACACTGAACGTCTGAGATGTACTGCTGCTGTTGCTCAGCATAGAGACTGTTGTCTTTCACTCGTAGGGTTGGTGGTTCCCTCTCAGCTCAATCAGTCTACATGTCGAAGTGTTCTAAGGTGCAAGACAATGAACCCTTAAATGACACTCAGTGGTGTGTGAATGTGTATGAATGAATCAGTCACTACTGATGGTCACTTTAAAAAGCATCATATGCCATCAGTGTGATTGGGTGATTGGGCCATGTAGTGTAAAGATCTTTGAGTGGTCAGAAGACTAGAAAAGCGCTATAAAAGTCATTTTACTATTAACTGAAAGCAGGAAACTTGAAAACTTCTTCTAATGTAACTGTTATTTGCTTGACGCTTAAAGAAAGTCAGTTTACACACAGATGCTACTTGGAATTAAAGGGACACTAATAAAAAAAAACATGCCAAAGAACATTAATGCAGCATTTAACTTATCAGCATATAGGGTCCAGTTTTAAATGTTCAAGATAAACTACAAACTTCTTACAACATTCTACGGTGTTATTATGAGGGGGGAGAGATTGATGGCTGAAATGACTGAGAAAAACCGTGTCAATGATGCATCATGTTTTTTTTTTTTACATGTCCTCCTTATATTAATTATTCCGTCTCTGTTGTGCATTTTATGTGGGTTACTGCACAGTCGCAATTAACTTTGCCCAAGCAACCATTTGGGTGATTGAAGAACAGGCTTAATGGGATGAGAGGACTTTGTTGTCTTGTTCTCTTTCAAAGACACACAAACACACACATTAACACAAGGTTAGGACAAGACATGTTATCATTAGTTCTATATATTAAGTGTCGCTTTGTTGTGTGAACACCTATTTAAAGCAACACAAACACATGCTACATGTACACACACATAGATGCCTGAACATGCATTGATGAGACATAAATAAATACTGATAATAGTATGACTGTCAAGGACACTTATCTGGAAAGCGCTAAACTATAGTATTTATGATTATTTGCAACGGCGTCTTGGTTTAATCTACACAAAGCACGTGCAAACGAGCTGTTACACTGGGCCTCGTAGAAAGGGGGGAACAGGAGAGGACGGCGGGCTGCCTGCATGCCTGCTGAGAAAGGCCTTCTCTGTGCATGACATGGACATGGGCTTTGGTGACCCAGCTGGCTCTCGCCTACGTCTCCTCGCCGGCTGAAGGCTCCGTGGCCGCCATGTGGCATCTGCTGCCATGGGGCTCGGGCACAAGGCTGGGGCCCCTCTGGTCACCGGGCCTGTCTATGGAGCTGAAGCAGATTTAGGGGGGCCTGGGTCTCTTAACCAAACAAACCAATCCTGCAAAGGAAGTGGCAAGGTCACCCCTCTGCCTGAAAGACCTCCACCTGCCACATTCTGCGCGGCTGTCACGCGACACAGGGAGGGGGGGGGGAGGGTTGAAGTGGGGGCACTTTGTTCAGAATTGAAAACAGTAAACAGTTGTGAACACTGCTTCCATACACAATATCATCCACCACAGAAAGACATCTAATAAATAATCAATGTGCACATTAAAATAAAGAGTTATGCTGCATGGAGGTGTGGCAAATTGACTGTGGAAGCACAAAATCTACTCCCATTGAACTATACTTGAGTCCACCGACTGATTATCTATCATGATCTGTTTGACATCTATAGTCTGATCCATGAGGTGAAGTTGGTGATGGAAGGCATTCACAATGCAACTATTCCCTGGTGAGGGGAGTGGGTGTGTTTACCCCTGAAGGTTACTTCTTGTAAATCCTTGCATAGTTTATTCAAATAGTGCCCTAACCGTGGTCTCTGTGATTTTTCCCCTTACAGCGAGCAAAGCATGACCTTTACATTTGACGCTTGACAGTTCTTCAGATTCACTCAACCAGAACAGATTAATGCATATTTATGTGTTTGTTAGAGCAGTGGATGCTCTTTATCTCTTGGAGAACAAAAGGCAGAGAGCTCTTTGCAGACACACACGTGTGCACACTCACGTAAATGCAACTATCAACAAAACATGCATTTTGAAGATTTTGTTTTAATCTGGCAGGAAAAGCCATGCTTAGATTTCACATTATTCAAACTTAGCACACAGATAGAATATTATAGATTGCCAATTAAAAAAAAAAAAGAGCTGCTTCACCTTAAATAAAAAGATGTCCAAGCAGTTACAAATAATCTAAAAGCATACAGTTTTCATTGCTTCTCCAAGTTTGCATCTTGCCATGTAAAGGCTCCATAAAGCAGATGACTTTACAACTATGTATACAGCTTTAACACAGTTGGTCTATTTTTCACATTGGCACCTGGTCGGGGGAGGACGCAGCCAAGATAATCTATTTAGATTGGCCAGGGTGAAGGCTGTCATTTATCAAGAGTGTATAGCTGCTCCTCAGAGCACCGTCTGACTCCTCCAGCAGACTGGAGTGTCAGTCCAATGGCCTTTACGTCTGTCACAGTGTATGGACGACTGTTAATGTCCACAGTCTTGTTGTAGGAATAACATTTCTACAGCATGAGGAATATTCTGGCTGAAATATAGATTTGAATAAGTCAACGGTACTCCTTAAAAAGCCCCTCCACAGAGGTTTAGCATCTGTCTTAAAAATAATATATCTATATTAAACAAGGATAAACGAGACTGTGCATCTGTGAGGTTTCTTTAAATACAGCAGAAAATAGCAGAGATATTAGCCCTCTAATTTC
This sequence comes from Labrus mixtus, assembly GCF_963584025.1. NCBI lineage: Eukaryota > Metazoa > Chordata > Actinopteri > Labriformes > Labridae > Labrus > Labrus mixtus. The sequence continues at coordinate 14,913,377 of NC_083629.1, forward strand.
AGCCTACGCGTGTTCTATTTGTGCTGCAGTAAATAATCTATTTCCATGCTCATGTTCATGGAACCTTTTCATGCTGTGTGTATGTTTGTGTATGTTTCTCAGTGTGGAGGATAGCGCCACAGACGAGACTGCGCATGTCAATGTGTTCACTAGTTTATGCTCATCAGCGTATTGACTCAAGGTTAGCTGGGAAAGGTCCAAGGAAACAAGGTGTAGCAGACTAAACACTGGTGGCCTTTATCCTTTATCTTATCAAGGTCTGAAACGAGAGGCAGGACGGAATTAGAAAGTTAACCTCACTCCCTTTATAAAGAAAGCAGCAAGGAGCCAATACACAGCTAACATGCAGCAGCATTGGCCCAGTAGCTTGTATACATAATGTTAGATATAGCATAATCCAGCAGAGCACCAATATACAGTATACCATTTGAGACTGCACTGTTAGCACTTGTTTTATTGTCTTTTTGTTACATAAGTGTATATGTGTGAAGTCTATTGTATGTGGGCATGTAGTGAAAGTTTTTTTTTTAAGAGATACACTGTTTGTATTGTAGTTTATTATTTGGTGTTAAGTTGGGTAGAATCCTACTTAAGTGTTAAAGTTGGAAAACCTAATAAATCAATGGCTGGTTTATAGATTTGCCTGTATATAAAAATGGATGACGCTTCTCCCCCTCCTCCTGTTGTACAAAAATGAAGCCAAAATAGCCCTTGCAACTGGCGCTGACATATTGTGCCGGTGACGTCCCTTGGAGCCAGAGTTTCACAGGAAAGACACTGCAGGATTCCTATGTCCCGCCCCTTCTGCAAACCAAAGAACACAGTTGACTAACTGATAAAACGACAAAGGTTCATCAGGTTGGTTCACAGCAGAACGGAGCTGTTCTGTCGTTCATCTTTTCATACAGTCAATGGATTAGAGATATTTTACCAAAGTGCACTATTCACAAACAGCTCTCTGTGGAAGGTGAGAGTGCAAATCATGTACAGTTTCATCAAGAAACTGCCTTTTCTGCAGAAAAATAACTTGCACCATTACCGAGCCACCCACCGCTTCACTTCTTTGGACGTAGTACCCTCCACGCCTCAGTACACAGACTTCTCTGGCGCAGCAAAAAAATCTAAACGGCCACATGTGTGGGAGCGCAGAAATAGTGCACCATTAAAAGGTCCTGACTCACCTTGTTTTAAGTGCAAGGTCTAATTGCCGGCCTCTTTTCCAGAGGGCCAGAGCAGCAGCTGGCAGCAGGCTGTATCTACAGGGATGGCCATTAACAGAGGTGTAGCTATAGCGAAGAAATAAAGCCCTCAGACCCCCTTCACTGACAGTCACTCTGTTCTAACACCACGGGAGACAAATACACAGAGAACGCCCTCTGTGACTTCTCACCATACGTTTGACTCATAAATGGTTGCTATTATTCTAGCTCCAGTCGGGTCAGCCGTAAGTGTGTCTTATAAAAAGGAGCCATTATTCTGTTCTGCTACCAAGTTGTTTAGTCATTTAAATTAGTAACACTTAAACCCTGTGTAATTCTTCAGAGAGTAATCACTTTGAAACATAAAAAAAGGTAGAGATAAAGATGAACATTTGTACTTTCTTCTTCAGGTGATATATTGGTGCTATTTAAGGTTAACAGCTTATTTAAAACAAACTAAAAAAGAGCCATTTGTATTCTGTGTGGGGAACAGCATGTTTTCTCAGAGCTATCTCTCACTTGCTTTATTTATTTATTCATTTACATATTTTGACATATTTTTCCCTTAATTTTCTCCCTCTTTTCTGGGTTGTCGTGGAGTTATTTTAAGGTTAGTTGCAGTGGTACAGACATGAATAAGAAATGATGCATGTTTAAAAAATGCTTTGCATTAACTGGAGGCAAGACCAAGAAAAGGAAAACACACAGGAGGACAGTCGTTGAGGTCTTCTGTGAGAGCACAAACTAATATTTTGTGTTCACAGCATGGCTGGGAGAACATACATGTCAGGTTTGTATGCACTCCAAACCTCCAGGGTTCTAACCCACAATTCATAGTGGATGCCTCTTTAGGGCCCAGTTGACCACAGACACGTCAGGACTAGCAGGCTGACCCACACAGTGCAAACACAGCACACTGTCGCCTTTCATTCTCTGCTGGCCTCGCAATACTAAAAACACCCAACATGGAGGTGGACCTGTCACCTACACTGTCTCACCTGCATGCACCCTCGCTCAATTACTGTAAAACCCAAAACAGCAAACCTGCATTGATGTTTTTGTTGAAGGATTTCAGTGTAAATGAGCCCAGTTTAGAGATACTTTGATCCAGCTACTTAATCTTAACTTCTGCCACATTGCAGGTGGGCTAAGAAAATCTCCCAGAAGCCCTGAGAAGAAAAGAAAAAAAAAATCAGCAGAGATTTTAAACCTGCAGAAATGCTGAGACTCTGTCCAGCTGGCCTTGTAAAAGTCATAGGCACCAGTGAGGGTATAGGACAACGCCATTTGTCATAACGTCAGCAAATTCAATAATTAATGGGCCGTATCCTATCACAGCTCTCCAGTTTACCCCCCCTCAGCCTTGGTGCTCTGTCCCACCGTGTTCGGGAGCATATTGTAGTCTCTCTCAGTGGTCGACCATGAACGTTTAATTCTTCATCATTAAAAAACGTCCAGTTGCACCCTGACAGTTATTTGCCTGCAATGACAAATGTACACGCTCACTGTCTCACTCTTCTCATGAGGGGACCCAGCATGTGAAATTCTATTATTGACATTATCAGCATGTTCTTAGGCACAGAGGAAATCTCCATATTTTTTTTTGGTTCGCTGCTTCATTAAATTCACATGTGTATGAATTAATTTTAGTTCTACTTAACAAATGATTAAAGCTAAGCATTCAAACATGAGAGAAAATATGCTACATATGTGCACTTTTAGCCCTGAGAATCTGCTTTTCTATGGAATTTATGGATTTGTGCATGCATCTGTGCACAATACCCTGGATTTGATCAGCTGTAGCAGGCTCTATGTTTACAAGGCCGGAGCAACAATGACAGTGTGTGATTAGGTGCAGGGAGGCTGACAGGACCCGTCCCAAACACAGCTGGCACCAGGGGACTGAGAGGTGAGCGGGGGAACACCACATCCCTTTTGATTAATGTGAGAGAGTGTGGGAGACCAGGAGGATGGAGTCACTGTGTACCCACTCTGCTCTGCTCCTGCCAAGGAGGGCTATGGAGGTGAGGAAGGTCCACCATCGGGCCCAAATGTCTCACTGTTGGGCAGGAGTGTAAATTTTGATAACGTTGACAATAGAATTTGTTCGAAGTGATTAATTAAATCTTCCTTCACTGGTATTTTAATACTAACATGTGCTACTTTTGGCTGATACACTTGATCATGTTAAGACTGTGAAGCTTACAAATGTTTGTCAAGCATAAGCCCTATGACCCTAATTGTAGGATTATATAAATCACACATGAATCTATCACCTAGGGTTGCTGGCAAACAGCAAAATAGCTAACAAGCTAATACTAAAGTTCAGAATCTAGTTAAGGAAAGAATATATTGGGGCATCATTGACTCATAAATGGCCTTATGGGGCGCCAGAGAGCCTAGCGGTTCTTTTGTGCGCCTCATGTGCAGAGGCTATAGTCCTCATCGCAGCAGCCGTGGGTTCAAATCCGACCCCAGCCCTGTGCTGCAACATCAACCCCCTCTCTCGCCTCCCAAACTTTCCTGTCTCTCTTCAACTGTACTGTCACTAAAATAAAAGATTTGACTTATAACTATATAGCTTAATTATATATTTAATATTACTAAATATCACAACTGTAATTACATGGCCTTCGTTGGAAGTCGTTAGGACATTTATCGTGATAGTACATTAACAAATATCTGAAATCAGAATTCCTGTTTTGTTCTTGTAAAGATGCAGCACTTTGATTGCATACAAGCCTTCAGACACACATCTACACTTGAAAGTCAGTGGTTGAGCAAAGTTGATATCCTCCCCTCTTCATCCATGTCCTCTCCTTCACCCTGTGACCAAGAAGTTCAATGGAGTATCGCTTCAATGGAGAGAATCTATGACCACAATCACACAGTGTGAAAATGTCAGCCTCCCCTCTCTCGCGCTCTTTGTTGATGCTGACATTTAGCCTGGTCCAGAGGGGGGCTCGCTATAGTACATGACATCAAAGACATCATACAAAGCCACTAGATGCAGGGGTCAGAAAGGTGTCAAACCATCTGATACGAACCCTGTTTCATACTTTGTATTGTCACAAGCCTTTTTAATGCGGTTCAAAAAAGCCAGACATGCTATCTCTCTCAGCATAGCATCACTGTGCTCTGCTCCACCCTGGATGCTGTCTCTAAGAGACCAAATTCCCCTCTCTGCATCTTCTCCTCATCCCCCCCCCCCCCCCCCCCTTCCCCTTCTCCTCCTCTCTATCCCTCTTCATCACCCCCTCCCCGTCCATCCACCACCCTCTCTCCCCCAGGTGGCCGTGGGGCCGGCCTGTCTGAAATGTGATAGGCATAATCCCATTTAGCCTAATTGCATCTGCGGGAGAGCAGCCCTATGTGTCCCATTGCGTGCCTACCGAACCCCTTAGAACACACCGTACACACATATCGCAAAGAAAAAACCTCCTCAAAACAGAGACACCAGCATGCATGCTCTTGCGTGGCTTCTGTACATCATATGCACATGTCCCTGTGCCGTTCTTTGTTTGTTTTTCCTCATCGATGAATGCAACATAACTGAAACACAGATCTCTCTCTCTCTCTCTCTCACACACACACCAGACACACACACACATGCTGTAGGGTGTTTGCGCCCAGCCTGCATAAGCGCAGACGAGACAGAGGACTCAGACAACCATGTTAAGAGAAGGGTGCTACATTAAATGGCCTAATGGAAAGACTAAGGGTATAATGTGTGTGTGTGTGTGTGTGTGTGTGTGTGTGTGTGTGTATGTGTGTGTGTGTGTGTGTGTGTGTGTGTGCATGCACATGCTAACATGCTTATGTGCTTCTGCCTCAGGGGGGGCTGTGGTCCGATGGGTGATGGGAGATGATGCTGCTATAGGGAGATACGGGGAGTGGTCCACTGCAATGGGGGCCATAATGAGACTGTATTCTCCCAGGCAGCTGTGCACATATTATTCACACTAGAGAGGAGAGGGCAGGGGCATTAGGGCCAGTGGCACTGCTGCACAATAAAGGTCCTGTTTAGTGCAAATGGAGATCCAGTGGCATTTATGAATCGCCGTTAGCGTGTTGCATTCATTCTAAATATGTACAAGTATTACTTAGTTGTTACACGTGCAGAAATGTGCATTGAGCAGGATGTTTTTCATGATATTTGATCTATTCATCACCGTTTCTATTCCTCTCTTTTCTATTCTAGTCCATGTTCATGCATCTGGTTTTTATTGTGGCCATATTGCAAGGAGGCTGTGACATATTGAGCTCTAACAGGCCACAGATCAATCTGAAACACAAAGGAAATCAATGCCCCGGAACTGAGTTACTCCGATGGGATGAGTGCAGATCATTCGATTTTCAGCTGAATGAAGGACCATTACCATAAAACCAAGTCTCCTGTGGTGGAATTTAGTTGTATCCCAGAAATGTAATGGCTTCGTTGAAGATTCAGTTCATCACAAACATTCGTGCTGGCAATGAAAAAAAAGGAAAATTATCAGAATAATGACTACAGCCCTGTATTTTTCGAATAAATGTCATGCTATCACCAAAACCCAAAAAGCATTTGCGTGAGTCATAATCTGTGAAAATGAAACTATTATCTTGCAAATAATAAATAGGCCCACTCTGCATAATGTGATATCACACATATAGAGTGCCGTTCAGTACATCATATTCAAATAAGTCCCATATGGTCACATTGTTTTGGAGATAGGGACGAGAGAATGCTCAATCACCTGTTATTCTTAAGTGAGGATAAAACCGCGACGCCGCTTTTTCAAATGAGACAGCTTGAGTGTACCTCTCCTATATAAGAATAGCCACTACATTACAGAATCTCCAGCTGTTCCTTTATCCTCTACTCAATCCAGTCATTAAAACTTTCACATCTTTTTCAAACATTTGTTGAGAAAGCTGCCAGAACATGCTGTGATGTCTAAGCAATGAACACATTTCACAAGGCAGGGGGAAAAAAGGGGGGTGGGGAACGGGGCGGGGGGAAAAATGGTTTTAGGAAAGCTGGAGAGCTTGAAAAAAGCATCCATCTGATTTTTGTTTTTAATGTAGAAGTGTTAATTTCTTCTGGCTGTTTAAGAGGGCTTTCTCGCTCTGTGTATTTGTTTATGTACTCTACATGTATTTCCACCCTGCATACCATGACCTCCGGGTCTTCGAGTCAAGGTGTGTGTGGGTGCAAATTCGATTACACTCCAGTTAAAGCAATTTCCTGCAGAATTCAATTCTTGTCCTCCGTTGCAGGTGAGCTCCCCGCGGACGTCTGGTGTCTTCTCAAAGAAATAAAGCACCTATGAAAAGCAGCCTTAAGAAGGGAAGTAGAGCCGGAATGCAATTAATATGCAAATTCAGGAGGGGGGAGACTTAATGGGGAGCCTTAACAAACATTTGTGTGTTGGGAGATAAGGCTGTTTTTCAGGTTGTTTTCCTCTAACCTCTGCCTGTCCAAAGTCAAAGCCTTGGGGAGCTAGAAACTCTTGAAATGGCGAGGATGTTCGTTGGTAATGGATTATTGCACGGGGGAGAAGTAGGGCAGTGTAGGGCTAGAGCGCACGCGGCGCTCGACGTGTCACAGAGATATGCAAAAAGGCAGTTGGCTAACTGAAACAATTCACTTTCTTCCTTTTATGTTACTCCGTGGATTTTTTTTATTTTACTCCAGAGGTGAGCAATTTGCTCTGAATCCCATCAGAGTCTGCCATGGGTGCTAATGCAGGAGCGGAGGAGAGGAGGGCAGAGGGGAGGAGAGGTAAAATGAGTAGCCTGAGGCGAGAGGTGGAGGGCAGCAGAGAGAGAGAGCGAGAGCGAGTGAGAGGGCGAGGAGTGGGTGAGAGTATGCATTCAGATTGGGAATTCATTTGCCATTTTCAGGCCCAGTCATACTTCAAGAGGCTTACGAGAGACATGGAGAAGCGAGAGATGAGACCTCTGATGTGGAATGTCATGCCTGGTGATGGAAAGAGAAGGAGAGTAGAAGAGAGGCTGCTATGAATTACAGCGCTGAGGGAATAGTGAGACCAACAGTTTGCAAAAAAAGGAACAGATGAGAAAGAAAGATGGACGGGTTTGGGCTGCAGACCCACGGGTCGATGCTGCATTCAAGGCCACAGCAGCGATGTCTGATGGATCTAACTCCCCAGGGACTCTGCCCATCTTTTCCATCCCCCCACCCTAATGATTCATCCACCACCTCGCGTCCCCCACCTCCCCCTGCGCCTTCACCATGATTCACACCCACTCCCCGAGCTAAATTATTGCCGCGGTCCCTTGGAGAGCTCCATCACTCTCCCTCCATCTTCGGTTATCATCAAACAAGTATATGAGCTGAGACCGGCGCCTGATTGCATTGAAGAGCCCAGCTCAGCAGTTTTTATGAGACGATGCTGCGTTCGATCGCACACTCGAATGGACTCACACGCCGCTGGCTTTGATGGCGCTTTAGCAGAGAGAGTTTTCCATCTTAAAATGCTTGAGTGTTTACAAGTGGTGACGCAGTGGCGTTTTAGCGGAGGGCAGTGTAATTCCACAGGCAGGACACTATAAATGTTGATTAGATGAAGGTTGGGTCGAATAGCTAATCATCAGGGACACATTGGTATTCTTTTCGTACTGCCGTTACACACGGCATGGCCTTAGCGTCGGAGTGCAAGGCAATAAATGTAGTACATGTCTGCACCATCAAGTCCACGACATAACGATGAGAAAAGAGTCTCGATGATTTGATTTCAAGTTTTATCATTTTAGACGGTTTTAGCTCCACGCTGTTTAAGGATTACTTTAGACATTTAGGATCTCTACAGGCCAAAGGTCCATACGAGCACATTTCTGTTACTTGCACTCTTAAAGGTTTGGTTCAGTTATACGACATCAATCAATCAACATTTAACATCATAGCCCTGCATGTATTTCTGGGCCAGAGTTTGTGTGCATTTTTTTTTTGAAGAAGGACAAGATGGCGGCAGTCAGTATGATTTGTCTATTTTGTTGTATAAGTCCCTGTCTGTGTAGCTTCCTGTTGAAGATAGCTCCAGTAAAATTGTACTAGATATCACATCAGTTTTGAATAGGTCTGTAATTATACTTTGTTTTCCTAGTTATTGTGATATGTTCTGTTTTCAGTGTTTCTGGTCAGCCTGATCTGAGGAGAACAGCATTTTGCTCCCATATATGCTAAGAGTGTAAAATAAATAAATAAATAAAGTGGAAACTAAACTCCATGATAGCTTTTTGATAGTCATTTAGAATCTTTTGTACAATAAAGTTAACATCTTGGAAGGAAAAAGGCCAACAAGTTTTGCAGTCAACTGTTAAAGGGAGAAGAATCATTTTTGTTGGAGATACTACACACCCATGTAGGACGGGCTCGGTGACAACATAAGACGTACAGTTAGTCCACGGGGGAGGTCAAAATCCACACAAAATGAAATATGCTTACAGATGCTTGAAGTACAGCCTTACAGTGCTGCTAGTATGGATGTACTTCTCATAAACACTGAGTGTAATGTTTTGATTCTGTGAGGGTCTGAATCCCATTGCCTCCATAGTACCCTCCATAATAAAAATGTATGTCAGAGAATGATATCTCTTATCCAAGCAACTAAAACTATTAGCGTGGCTGGACAGTGAAATAAGACAATGTGTTTATTTGTTATTGGGTGAAACTACCGCTTAACACACCCACACAGACACACAGACCACCCTCCCTCTGCCATCATAGTCACACACTGATACAGGGGGGCGTGATCTGGCATGTGCTGGCCTCGTGATTAAAGTGTACTGCGCTCACCTGCCCAAGTCCAATCAGGGCTTGTGCTGATTGCAGCAGCTTGCTGGAGACAGAAGATGAGGGACTGACGAGTAGGGGGGGGGGGGCCTCCATCACTGGTGCAGCGACAGTGTTGTGGTGCCATGGCAGGGCAGCAGGAAGCTGCAGCCCCAGGGAGGCTCCAGCTCTGCTCTCCTCTCCTCTCTGGCCAGACAGGGTGCATCAATCATCTCCAAAGATGTCAGCATCTGCCCAAGCAATTTCGGATTGGAATAAATGGCAGATGGGGATGTTGTTCCCTCTGTTTAATCAGTTCCACCAAATGTGGTTTTATCTCTTATAAAATGAAACCATCTGTAGCACGTAGGTGTAAGGATCAAGTGAGGGAGGACGGAGGGAGAGGGTGACAGAGGGAGAGAGAGGAGGGATGTGTGTGTTTGGTGTGTGTGCTTGCATATGTGCATGTGCAGAGAGAGAAAGAGAGAGAGAGAGAGAGATGGAGAGAGAGATGGAACACTGTGAAACAGAAGCAGAATGGTGGGAGTGAAATAAGAAAAAAAAGAGAAGCACTTATCCATTAAAAAGAGGGAAAATGTAATCTTACTGCGAGCTAACACCTCCACTTTAATCTCCTCTTTCTCCCTCAGAGGAGTACCACCCAGGGGCCATCACCATTATATCTAGACCCATCTATTTCCTTCCCCGCCTCCAACCAGACACTGGGGCTGTAATTTGGTCCCCCTAGCCCCAGCCGTGGCAGACACATCCCTGATAAATCCCCTTGTTTTAAACCAGGGATGATAGTGTGTAAAGCATTATCGCTCTCAAAGCTCTTGCTTTAGGGATTGTCTTGGTAACACTTTACTTTAGGATGGCCTTATTCCAATTTGCAGCAAACTATGGAGAAGTCTAAGTAGGGTACACAATAAAACTGTGTTCCAGTGAAAATCCTTTGATTACATTGAGTAAATGTGAAAATGCAAGGCAGTAACAATGTCAAAGCAAGCAGCTACATCTGCACTCTTGCTCTCACACAGTGTTGTTACATCCTAGTAAGCACATTACGCACATGAGAGACTCCCATTAAGCATAATAAAAGTAGAGTGTTACAAGGTGGAGCAAGGCGGATGGAGGAAAAAAAGAGAAGATCGAAAGAGTGATGAGATGAGATACTGTCAGTAACTATGTCCCGCTGTGTGTGTTCTTCACATGTTCAGGCTTATAGCTGTCAGTAATGAATGTCTGACAGGGTAATTCACTTGAGACTCGCTGCCAGTGAGACATCTTCACACTCATATCGTTCATATCTGTACAGGGGAAAAAAAAAAAAAAAGACTGCATGTGCAATTATTTCGCTTGCTCAGAATTTCAAAATTGTATGTTCTTTTACGCTTTAGAATTTGCATAAACACAGAAGAGAGGAAAGATTTCAAATTGATCACACATCCATGAAAATAAAAAAATATATATAAACTGACTTTTTATTCCCTGAGTGTCGACTGGAAGGCAGTCGAATGTGTCTAGACTGCCAACATTAGGATTACACCCCCAGCCAACAACAAGTGATGAGCAAACTGTTCTTTGATCATTTTCTCAGCCAATCGTTGAGCCTTATTTTTCAACTTGGCAAAAGATTTGTAAAGCTTAATTGTTTTATATTCATGACAATTATGATAATCAAAGTAAAACTGACAAAGGCATACAGTATGTCAGTAATATAATACACTATAGTTTTAGTGTTGTATGACTGTGGACCAATTCAATTACCACTTACGCCTTTTTGTCACAAGTGAAAAGGAGCTTAAATCCAAATTGATTCAATAAATTGTACTGGGGGTAGGGATAGTACGAGGAATTCGTATGTGATTCAAAGACAATTTATGCAATAAAAACCACGTCCAGTCTTTGACTTCATTTCTCTTTGTTGAAATGATCCATTATAATTTAGTTATCTAATTATAGGCATTGTGGCAGATTAAGGACAAAATCATTCATCCCTTTACTTCATTGAATGATTTGAAAGTAATCAGTAATTTTCATGTTCAACACTTTTGTGTGATTACTCAATGTGGAGACTTTCATTCAGCATGGTTTAAATAAGGTTTAAATATTTTGTCATTTTATACATATAAAGAGTTTCTTCCCAAAGTGTCCGAAAAGAAAAGACGTTAAAACAAAACAGTCTCTGCATTTATGTAGGATATATTTCAAGAACTGTTATTCATCGGATGTTTCAAGGGGAATTCCTTCACTTAAATTCAAAGGAACTGTCATGTCATTTATTGACATGGTATTTAAAAACTGAAAACTGTAATGATATAAACTGTTTTACCAAAAAAAATGTTAAACCCAAGCTCACTTTTGGTGCATTTTATTCCCATGAGCTTCCAGCCCACGAGTGTATCCAGCTTGTAGCTCAGCAGGGAAAATATTTACTGGCAACCCGTCAAGAGATGTGACTCTTTTTGACTTCTCTGTGAAACACCTTGACATCCTTTTATTTACTAAGGCCACTGCTTTTCCGAATTTCCCCTAGCGGGATTAATGAAGTATAAATTATTATGATGTTATCACAGAGCAGGCAGCATGAAAAAAAACATCACAACAGAAGGGTCAGGACTAGTAGAGTATTTAAGGGTTTTGTTTTATTTGAAGGCTATTATGATATGATAATGATACCGACTCTATGTGCTTTTAAATGTGTGTATATATATATATATATATATATATATATATATATATATATATCTGTAGTTAATACTCAGAGGATACTATGGAGCTGTATTTCCATGCTGCAGTGGATAAGAAGTACCAGAATAAGCAGTATTTGTTCCATATGTGACAAAGTACATCCCCCCATAACAAAAGGGTTTTAATTACATTTTCTGCTTAGTTTCAAAAGGATTTCTACCGACTCCTCCTCCGTCCTACAGACTCTCTCTTTAGCACCGACCTAATGTGACAGGGTATATTGTGATACGAGCTTTTTGTTCGAGGAGAAGACTCAGACTAATGCTGAGTGCTAAATGGACACGCTGAGAGTCACTATATCTGGACAGCACAGCTCACTTCCACTTTATTTTCTAGTCTAGCTTTATTAATATTTAATATTAACAAAGGCCACACCGACTCCCTGTATCAGAGAGACAAAGAAATACTACCTCTACCAGCATTTTGAAATGATTTCAGGTTCCTCAAATTTATTTTTAACCTGTGAATCATCAACAGGCGATGATGGATGATGCAGATGAGCAAGAGAATCATGCACAACAACAGTGAATAAATGGCTCCCTCTTTTAGCTCTTATTCTGTCACAAAGCGGGATAATAGTGTGCCAGAGATTATTTGTTAATTAGGCTATCTAAACATTTAAAAGGTTGTTCAGACATTGTTCAAAGTGCTCGTTATACCTGTTTGGATATAGTTGAGAATAGGTGTTTGTGACCATTAAAAACACATCATCACGTTAGCCAATGCTAACAGGAGTAGTGTCATCATATCCTTCACTACTGGAGAGAGAAGATGGGATAAGAGAGGGGAAGGTTTATCAAATAGTGTTTACACACACACTCAAAAGTCCTGAACAATGTTCAGGTGTTACAGTAACTGCATGTGTGAGCGCAAATGGCCAAATCTTTCACCCCAACTTTACCTGTAATTTTTATGGTCAGCATGAACAGTTTGAATTGCCTTGTTGTTGAAATGTGCTATATAAATAAACTTGCCTTGCCTTACCAGTCCCTTATTAAATTGTCCAAGTGAAGTTGTGGTGAGCAGATGTGTGAACTTTTATACCAATTTTCAGAATTGCATGTGGGAAAAATGGCAAAAGTAGGTTTAAACCAAATACAACCAACGTGTATGTAACTCTTACTGCTTTAATAATAATTCGTTTTTTTCCTTCTTGTTTTTTTTTTTTTTTTTATTAAATATGCAAACCCATAGCAAAAAAAGTTTATACAGTCATTATGGTAGGAAAGTTTCCAGTGTTGTCCATTCTTTAAGCTTTTAACAGTATAATTATAAAAATATATAAATATATACATTTTAATGAACATTTGTTATTTTTCTGTTCCAAAAGGACAGATAACAATGTGGACACATGATAAAAAATATGGAGCTTTTTTTGTCAGTATAACTGGTGTATAATGGAGGGCAACGCTATAACGAAATGCAGTATCATACAGAAATAAATATTAGACAATTATATATTTGGATATGTATTGTATCTGAACCCTCATTGAGAAGTTGATCCTAACATTGTAAAGATTTCAAAAGTTTTATTAACCAGTGTACAGATGGAGTTGCTGGCTTAAGACATTTTTGTTCTTTCTTTCTTGCCAGCTACGCTCAGGATTCTGAATAAGTATTTAGTTCTGTGGATCAAAAAAAGATTGCAAATGCTCATTTGCTGTACAGTTTAGTGTGGTGCTTGCTTCACGGGGGCAGCGTGGTAATCAGTAATGTCATGATAACACACTCAACTGGTCCAGTCTGAAAAACAGGATCCAGTTTGGACTCCTCAGTCTGTAAAATAGAGCCCATTAGCTGATGCTAGACATCCAGACGCACCGTCTGAATAATCACCGGACCTGCTTGTCCTTTGTGTGCCACCATGTCCGCTTTTCTGTTTCTATCTTTACAGGACCAAGAAGCAATTTGGGCTCCGGCAGGCCTTGAGACGTTCAGGTAGGCAGGAGCTGAACAGAATGGAACAGGCAGCCATACATATGGATCAGGTCGACAGGCTGAGCATTAATGGCCTCCCTCTGGAATCTAAAACAGCGGCACAGGCCAGAGAGGAGCTCCTGAGGGAAATCAGAATACCAGCAGCCATTCAGGTCAGCTTGTACGTGTTCGCCGCGTGTTACAGCTCCATTTCTTCCCCCATCCCTCGCAGCCAGGAGAGACGGAAGCCCTCTCCGAGGTGATTTATACGCCTGTACTATGTATTGAGTGGAGAGCATTGTTGACCGCTTTCTGGAATACAATTGGGTTTGTGTTGAGGGTGATGCGTACAAGACTGAAATATGGTTTGAAGGGATTGATTATGTGTGAAGACCAAGTGCTGTTTTTGGAGGAGTGTATTTGAATCATTTCATGGTGTCTGCTTCCTTGTAAACTGAATTGGAAAGCGGCAGGAGCAATACAGAAGGCAAGGTGGTTCAAGAATCAATCAATTGATTGACATAATACATATAAATAATACAACACTTCCTGCATAAAGCCTCTCCATGACTGGTGTTTTTTTCTTTCTTTTTTTTTATTAAGCCTACCCCAAGAAATTGGATTATTTCTAGACTACATTTTTCCATAAATTTACGTAAGCAGGGGTACCAAGTATTCTGCTACACATCTTAAACTACACACATTTTAGGCACCTTTTATAAGAGATGAATGTCACAGGGGTCTCAAGGTCAGATTGTTCTGTTGATTGCATTTTGCATGATTTCATAGAATGGTGATTTTAGTCTTTAATTTTCCTAAATAGTTTTCTGTTTTCTGTCCTTCTACACATGTCATTCCACAAGATCTATAAAAAGAAATTTGAAATCAAAATAAATTGAGTCATTCAACATTTTCGACTAAAAACTAGTCGGTGTGTATGTGTGTGTGACCTTTCATAATGTGGGCGTTAAGATGCTCAGAGCCAAGGTTTGTGTGTAGGTCCATCTTAATGCATTTATATATGATTTTATAAGATTGAATGATTTAAGTAAAAAATTCCAAAATTAAGAAAACAAAAAAGGTATCGGCGAGTAGTTTGCAGGACCAATAACCGTTTAAAAAAAAAAAGAAAACAACCAAACCGAGTGAAAGGAAAGGGACACTTTTCCCCACCCACAGTAACGTCAGTATTGGATTACGCAAGAACGGCAAGTTACACTTTGAATAAGAGACTTTATAATGACCTTTCTTTAGTTTTGTTTTAACTCCCAATGGTGGATTCTACATCATACAAAAAGCTAAAGTATGGGGGGAACATGTTCAAACTCATTCAAAGAAACACAGAAGCCGTTTGACTCACAGTAAAAGAGAAGTCAGTAATAAACCAACTCCAGCACTGACTGTACTTTAAGTTACCTGACATAAGAGGGATGACATTGTCACATGAAGTTCTGGATAAAGATGTGTTTCTCACATCCTAAACACCTTTTTTACCGATCAACTGTAAACGTCAGAGTTCAACCCATTTCATACTCCATTAAAGTGGTGGGTGTTTTGAGCAGAACAAAGGTCTTTATCATCGCCTGTTAAAGAATGCTGACTATGTGACTGTCATAAGCAGGACTTGTGACCTTGCTGAAGTGCCATTCCCTCCCACACACACATCATTTCAATACTGCCTATGTCCTCAACACTTAAACTGGTGAGAGCAATGGCTTGTGACCAGGACAAGAACATTAGAGAAACACTCTGTTATCCACCAGAGGAATGACCGTATAACTATGATGCCATTGTTATGGTAAAAAAAAACCTCCAGAATCTATTAAATTAATTATAATTTACACAAAAAAGACGCATGAGGGAATCTAGTCATTATTTTTTGTCAATGCTTAGAGTGCTCATAAGAAGAAAATCAAGTCAGTAATTACATGAAAACAGTATTCAGATTAATAATAATGCTCAGGTACCAGTATTTGCTGGTAAGCAGCATTCTTCCTGGACCAGCGGCGTTAAATAATATATTTCCATTATGTTTTTTACAACTGTATATAGTCTCACCCTTTCTGGATTCTTTATGATTAATGTTATTGTTGAATGGTCTGGCTCAGAACGCTGAAAGAATATTAACTTTTAAAAAGCAGATAAAAGCTAATAGACAAGCTAGGCTAACTTGAGTGGCAGCTCAGCTCACAGTCTCCCCTGTTCTCCGAGGAGCACCAAAGAGAGCAATCTCTTTGCCTCTTAAGCCTTTAAATGTGTGATGGAAAACATTTAGCACTGGAATGTGGCTAGCTTGGACAAACATTCTCTGCTAGCCCAGCAATACAGCAGTGTATTTGCTATTTTTACATGATTGTTTACCTGAGAACCAGTTTTCCTTTGACGCTCTGAACTGTGGCTGTAATAGCTTATCAAAAAATGTGAAGAATAATAAATAAATAATAATAGTTTTTAAAAAAAGCATTCTTTTGATAGGCTTATGAATGGTTATGTAAACGGAAAAACAATGTCGCTAATAGAATATACAGACAAGCGAACTCAAAGTTATATATTGCACAAGTCTAGAAGAGAACAGAAAATGCTTTCAGACAGCCGAACAGATTGAAGTCTGGTTGGTTTTTTTTGGAGTCAAACTTTCAAAGACAGCGGGCGGGTCACATTTTCAAACACTGTTTGAATTAAGACAATGGACGTACATGGCTTCTGTGTCAGAGTACATTCTCTCTGTTCTGCACTGATAGCTGTGTGTGTTCATGATTTGTGTGAGCTCATTCACAGCTCTCTGACTCTACACATCTCATCATTAACTCAAACCGGTCAGCCCTTTTCTCCTCACTCTCCGTCCAGCCATCCATTCCAACTATCATGCTTCTTTGCTCTGTCTTTAATGCTGTCCAATGTGTGTGTTTCAATGTGTGTGTCCGCTGTAGATGAGGCCGGGATGGTTATGTTTTGACGCGACGGCGGCAGCAGCAGTAGCAGCAGCAGCCTGTGGAAACAAAGGCGGAGTGATTTATAGCCTCGTACTGAGAGCATAAATCACACCTGCAGCGCCGCGCCTTTAAACGCCCTGCGTCCTGACAGCATTTACCTTTTATAAATGATTGGGCTGAACCTCCCATGGAGCCTGAGACCACAAAGCTCACTCACTCCCCATCTAACTCTTCCTTTGTTTCACCTATCTCTCTCTCACTCCCTCTGTCTCTTTTCATTTTTTTTTTTCTCCCTATCTGTCCCACACGTCATTCTGTCTCATTCTCCTGCATCTCTCCTTCTCCCTTCTCTGTCTCTGTCGAAGTTTCACCCTCCTCCTTCTTCTCCCCTCCACCCTGCTATCTGTCCCCACCATGGCCTCCCTTTTCTCTGGATGCAGGGCATGATGGGATGCTCCCAGTGGCGTCTCGTACTATACGCTCACCCAGTGTCTGTAGGGGATATATTGCTAAAGCTGCTTAAAAGGCGTCAGCGCCGCCACCACATCCACGGCCGTTAAGAAAATGAATGTGTCAGTCTCTGCCCTATCTGCCTTCCTCATGACCACTTTTGTGTGTGGCAAATACATAAGGGAGTAGGGGGTGGTGTTGTAGGATAAACGGCGTACACACACACATAATGGAACACCTGTGTATCATGGAGGGAGTGTGAGGCAGGGAATACACAGCCCCAGCTGCAGGAGTGTGGCTGCAGATAAAGGTGACATCTTGAGGCCATTACTTATCCAGCGCAGCGGCGAAGGTTTGCAGATATTATACCTGCTGTCTCCACATAATAGCTCTGGGTTGGGAGCCACACACGCACATTTACCTACACACGCGACAAGGTGCACATACACAAACAAAACAAGCACAGGAAGACCCGCACAGAATTCAGCACATTTATCCACATATTCTCAGTGCTAAATCACACACAAGCGCACAGACGCACTCTGTGCGATACCTCGCCTCGCTGAGTTAAAACAGATGAAAGAGCTGGTAAATGAAATCTGACTCAACAGTTTAAAATGCAGCACTGTGGCGCAGCGAGCATCAGTGGAACAAAACGACAATATTTTTCAAGGCTGCCACAGTAAGAAGCAGCAGGAGCATCCAAATAAGGGTTTGTTTTTAAGATCTCGCTTTTCTTGTGAACACTGCATGGAGCCTGGTAGGAATGTTTTCTGTGTAACTTAAAAAATGACTGGAGTGTAAAATGTACAGTACATATGTCTCTATTTAAGAGAAGTGGTAGCACATTAGGTGCTTTGTCAAAGTCACTGCTCTGTAAAAAATCACCATGCAACACTTGGAGGTGTTTTTGAAAATCCTTTTGTTTTTATAGAGTTGGATTTATCTCACACAAAAAAAAAAAACGGGAATAAATAAAATGTCCGGCTGTTATTTCCTTCAGTCAAACAACTAATACAGTATTTGAAACAGTTGTATGCTTCATGTAAGCTGAGCAGTCTGTATTACATCTCAGAACCTTTAAAGATTCTCACAATAGATGTGATTTTTTTTCTGCAAATGATCTGCATATTATTACCTGATGAAAGTGAAATCAATGATCATGATTTAACATTTTTTAAAAACCCAAATTCTACAACTTCATGTCGAAATTAAATAAACTGCTAACTTCCACCTTGAGCAGAAAACCATCTCATCGTGTCCCTGCTAAAAAATGCACAGTGGATTCATACCATCCATGCATTAGCGCTTCATTTAGTCCCAATTCCATCTGTTAAATCCTTACACACTTGATCTTCTCCCTCTAGCACGGGGTTCTCATACAGTTCCAACTTTTCATGGCAGCGAATGAAAAAGAGAGACCCGGACAGACAAGATGAATCGAAACCCAGCCAGTCATTTCAGCTCCAGTTTGAATGTGACAGTTGTTCTTTGTATTTGCGTTGGACGGTCTACAGTGGAAACGAGAGATGCCCTGCAAATGTGAGCTATTCTGCTGCCAGGATGACGGTTGTTCTACTGTAACTGAGCAGGAGCCTGTGTGTGTGTATGTGTGTGTGTGTGTGTGTGTGTGTGTGTGTGTGTGTGCAGAAAATAAATACCGGCACCCTCACGGCGAATAAAGCCTTTGCAGATATCCTCAAGGTCTAAAGAGATTTTTTTTTTATATCTGTACCAGACAATCATGGTATATGTTTATTAAAAGAGACCGTAAATGGCAATGCTTTATGAATTAGTGGGAACACAGTGAGGCCTTTATGTTGTTGGCAGAGAGAGCTGTTTATCTACTGTTATGTATACTGTTATGATGGTGATCAACAGGAAGGCAGATGAAGGCTATACGGCTCGTCATGGAAGTGAGCCGAAGATTGACAGTTGTGACTTTATTCCCTTTGTTGAACACATGAACCAGAAATGACTCACTCTGTTAAGTGAGGCTAATAATAATGATAATAAGGTTCAGTAACAAAGAGGGAAAAACAAACTCAGACATCCTCTGAGAATGAGCCAAACCCCTCAGTGGGGGCGAAGAGGCTAATGTTTGGCTGCTTTTAGCGTGCCCTGTGTTAGCCTTGCAGAGAGGCCCTTGCATGTAGCAGACCTGACCTCCGTGTTGAAAACTACACCTCGACACAGAGCGCTGAACCTAAGCCCTCGCTCCTTCTTAGGTAAGGGATCAGTAGAAGCAATGGTCCGCTGTGTTACCAAGCTGTACCTCCACCTCCACCTCCACCGCTTTCTGCCCGGGGTTAATTGGTTTGATTGTTGCCCCAGGCTACAGCCGAGTCTGTGGGGGACTCTAAGCTTAGCAGTCACTCGGGCATATAAAGCATTCAGATGGTATTAATTAACTATTCATAGGAGTCTAGACCCTGCCTGAGGTATGTGTTTACCTCATCTCCATCACCCCCAGACATATCTCCTTTTATAGTTACCAAAAGCTACACCTCTCCACCTTTTTTTTTTTTTTCAGCCGCGCTGTCAAATTCATGTCAAGTCTGTTGGAAACATTTGCAGAAATTACATTTTTTGGCTTTATCCTAAAAGGAAAATATGTTGGTTTGACAGACCCCTCAGAATGAAAGCTCAACAATTCTTACTTTTCCAAACCCTCTTTAAAAAAAAAAAAAAAAAAAATGAAAAAAATGGGCAGCACAAGACATGAGGAAATGCTGAACGTCACTTGAAAGGTATGAAAATACAACTGTTTGATGGTGGAATCTGATGCAAAGTAAAAAGGCTCCTTCTATCATTTAATGAGTTGGTTTGCCTTGAGATTAAAAAAGGAAAACTTTCCAAAAATTATAAGCACAGTTTGACCTGTGCCAGTTTTAAGCTCCAGCGTGCTGATTAGGTAGAAATACCTCTTGTATCAAGGAGGATTCTTCTTAAATCACTTTTCTAAAGACTTTCTGGACTGCCGCTTGAGTTAGCCAAGACAGTCTGGCAATGAGTGAGGTGAAGCTGCCCTGATATGACCCATTAGTGGAATATTATGTTACTACGACTATAAAGCAAATTCAAGGCTCCACACAGTGCCATGCAGTGCTGAATTTTAAGGGCAGGGTAACAGTGTAGATGTCAGACCATCATAACCTCCTCCTGTGCCGTGTCAGGCCGAAGTACCCACAGCTACTGGAACAGAAAGTCTCCACGAACAGGCGTACAAGAACAGCAGGAAGTTAAGACATGGTCGATGCAAATGATTGTAACTAAACCTCATAATGAGCTCGCGCTGAGGCCTATACAAACAATCATATCCACTCTAACACACGGCGCTTCAGCAGCAATAGCACAATACTTCTATGATAACGCTGCCTGTTTACATTGAGTTAAGTCTCTCCTCCTCCTCCTCTTCCTCCTCCTCCTCTCAAGCTGCACCTGCTGTATCCTCCATCCCTGCGCTATAGCTGCTATACATTATGTGGCTCAACATCACAAGTAAAGAAATATATAAATAAATATAAACACTGGCTCTGGAACATGCCCCCCCCTCCCCCTCCCTCCTTCTCTCCCTCCCTCCCTCTCTCCCATCCCTCCTCTCCCCTACACTGAGAAGTAATGAGGGGCTACCTGTAATTACAAGCAGCTGCTGTCTTCCCTGACGAACGCTAATTGCCAATAATGATTTTGGAGAGCTGTAAAAATTTGCCGGCTGACGCTCTCTCCCTCTCTCTCTCTCTCTCTCTCTCTCTCTTTCTGTCTGAGGTTTGAAGCGGCAGGAAAGGAGAAAAGATAGACGGAGAGAAAGCAAGGAGTCGGTGGGTTTCTCCTCACCCTGCCTGTGTCACAGTTGGGAGTGCAGTTAGCTTAATTTCTGTTGCTGACATATCAGAACCCCTCAGTCGCCTGTTTTCATCTCTCTCCCTCTTCCTCTCCTTCCTCACCTGTTCGCCGTCTCCTTCACGGCCTGATAACAGCTTTATTAGAGCTATAATGTGCAGGTGGAAGTTTAAAGGTCCCATATGAGAACAAGCCGAGGAACAGGGGGGGGGGGGGATTGTGTAGATGCGAAAGGCTCGGGTGAACGGGTGAGGTGCCTAATAAGCCTCATGCATAATTAAAAGACAACGATGCTGCTAATTAATGAATGCTTGTGTTTGGCTGCGCGTCGTAATGGAGACGGCGTCAGCGTGCGAGAGTGTGTTGGAGGGAAATTGAATTAGACACCAAAATAAAGGAGGGGAAGGACGGCGGAGGAAAACTCAGCATAGCATCAGCCTGGTGTTTAGAGTGTTTGAGGAAAAACTCTTTTGCTCATCTTAGATTGAGATATTTTAAGTTGTAAATATAAAAGTTGTCCTGCTCTTGCCGAAGTTATTTTCACACCATTTAAGCCTGTAAATGTGTCTTTATGACACTTGACAAACTCTAATATAACTACAGACTGTTCCATTTCTTTGCCAGATCTCCTAAACCCATGCAGCCACAACACTGATCGTCTCTTTTTTTTCAGCCATCTCTACCGTTTTCTTCAACACACTGAATATTGGCGGCCTTCAGTAAGAGACAGAAAGAAGGAAAACTTCAGAGCCGTCCATGCTTTTCATCTTTATCTGCTCCGGTATCGAGTGTCTTCATGTCACAAAGATAAGCGTTCAATAACAGAGTGAACCAACACGTTGATAGAGCTGCATCAGTGCGTAAAGTCCACACATGAAAGGAGTTTGCAGGTGAGTTTTACAGCGGAGAAACCCGCCCACCTCTGAGCTGTTATCTCACACATTATAAAACGGACATAAAAATCAAGAGTTCCCACCGTTCATGGGACGCTTATCCATGGAGGAGACTATGAGAGGAATTTAGACAGCAGCAGAAAATGTTGGTTTTTGCCACTAATCTGAAAATAGATAAATGCTTGATGTGGGGATGTATTGTAACTTGAGACAAAAGTTAACATTAAGAGGTGTGACCTTAGACTCTCGGATGCATTTTTTTTACCATTTTCTACTCTTCTTCTACTTCTTCTCAAAAAGTCCAACCTGAGGTGTTTGGATGTAAGTTTTTAGATAAGTAATATATAAGCTGAAGATTAACGCCAACAAGGTCGATTAGGAAAAGTGTTTTTAAACATCAAGTATTGTACTTTTTAAATACAAATACAAATAAAAATATAGAAACGCTGGACCCATTCTGACAGGAAACCTGGTTTTCAGTGTAGAAATGTCAAAATCTTTTACAGCTTGAGTGTGTAACTTGATTAAGTATTGTCTCTGTCTCTCAGTTCATAATCACAAACAGGTCTAATCACATTCACTCGCCATGCTTTTAAAACAAATACATGATTCCACTGTTTCAGATGAAATAAATCTGCAGCACCTCAATGTGACACTGGAACTGAATCACAGCACTTTATAAGACCTTGTAATCGCCAATAAAAGAATGACTTTGGCATGTCGACAACACATCCTGCGTAGATAAGACTTTGCTCTTTGAACATCCTGCACACCTTCTGAAAAGACAATGGTGGAGTGGTTGTGTTCGATTTGTGTTTTCATTTCTTACCCAACTGATTCCGAGCATCAAGCTGACTCACTCAGATTTAAAATGTCTCCCTGCCTGGCTTTGACTGGCTGATATAGAAACTGTTATTTATTTCAAATTTAAGAAAATACAATTATTTTCATCAAGTGATCATCGTGATTATTTTTTTTTTTTTTGCGGAAGCTGCACACTTCTATGTTTCATACATTTTCCTTTTTATAAATCAAGATTGAATTAATCACTATCCAAGGTTGAAAAATCAAGAAAAAATCAAATTTCTTTTGAACGTATAAATACAAAAAAAGTGTTTTTGCACTAGATAGACTATAAAGTGAGATGTAGATGAACGAGTTAACTTGAGTGCGTGGGCTACATTAAATAAAAAATAAAAAGTGCCTGCCTTCTGTTAAAAAAAACCTCATCCCCAGTAGCACTTCTTTGACTTCTAGTTATTCGCTCTGTGCTTTGATGATGAACTGCTGCTTTTTATGGACATCTGTGCGTGTGTAAGAGACCTTTGCACACCCTTAACTGTGGGAACCTCTTGCAATAAAACACTCTTTAAATGCTATCTTATCTCTGCTGCCTTGAATGGTTTACATGTTTATTGTTGTGCGTTCATTGCTCTGTAATTATTATTGGACTGCGAGTTTCTTTCTCTGTGGGAAAACTGTTGATTGCATGGTCTCATATTGAAGCCGTGATCCAGGGAGATGTTTTTAATGTCATTTTCAAAAGAGGCAAAATTACTTGGGAGCTTTTGGGAGGCAGTAAAACAACATGATATCCCACTGTTTGATTGTCTCGTTGTTTTCTTAGTATCACTGCATAATACTCAGCGGCTGTATCAAAACTTCTTACCTCCTTCTTCTCTTTCTTTAAGGGCTATGCAACCTGGAAAAGCTCCTTTAGGTGATTTCATTGTTTGGAGAGCTCAGGCTGGTTGTGTTTTTTGAATCCACTGATGTCATGACAGCTCAGAATATATTCTCAATTCTCTGTAAAAGGCTCGATCAAATTACAGCTTCGGATTTAGTCCGTTCTAGCACACCATTAAATACATTCTCCAATTGTTGCGACCCTTCCAGATGTAATGTAACAGATGTTGAGCAGGAGATTCACTGCTTGTATTGCAAACATAGTTAAACAAATGATTTATTAATGCTGTTACTTGCTAAAAACAAGTAAATATATATATAGAATGTAACATTTAAAGCACATTCCTTCATCTTATACACTGTGTGGGCTTCATTTATCTGCGTAGGCTGGTGCAAAAACTCTTAACAGGCTGAACCAGTTTAGAAATATTCCCCACAGCCAGCTCCTTTGGATTGAATACGCTGCCTGATATTTGGTATGTAATAGGGACCCTGCAGCCTTTCCCTCTCAGTGAGCAGTGAGGGCCTGTCTCTCCGATAATACCATGCATGGATAACTGAGTGAGACGCCATCAGATACAGGAAGCAGCGGGCTTAAAGGGGAAATGAAAATTTATTTGGAGGCAAGGGAGTGAGGGCGGCAAAGGAGAAAACAGCGAGGATAATTGAAACGGGGAGCGTTCAGTTGGGGAGAGAAATTGAGATGTTGTCACCGAGTCCCTCCTTATCGTCATCAGGGCCACTGTGCAGAGGCAATTAAAGAGTCAAAAAGAATATCTGGGGTTATGCAGGAGGCAGAAGAGCAGAACGCAAGTCAATAAGGTGCCCTGTGTACACTTAATGCACATATAACACACACACACACACACACACACACACACACACACACACACACACACACACACAAGAGGGGAGGATTAGAGGGACAGATTGTGGCTATTGTTTTCTTGATATATTTTTAGTCCTTGAATTGAAATGATAATGCTTCTCAAACACACTTTCACACACATCAGTAAGTAACTCTTGGACGACCACTTTTCTTGTCTCCATGTCTCAAAACACATGTGTGCACCATTTCAAAATAAAACGTGTTTTTCTTCACATGTTTACATGACAGATTTTTGCATTCCTTCCATACACAGCCCACAATGTAACTTCACTTTCACGGTTAAAAATAACAATTGGCTGAATTGAAATACGTACCACATTGTGTACAATGATGGCATTAGCCGCTGCCAAGTTGCTCTCACTGTGGTACCATATGAGAGACTGCGGGTGCAATTTGTTTCTTTTTCTCTCTCTCTCTCTCTCTCTCTCTCTCTCTCTCTCTCTCTCTCTCTTGTTTCGGATGGAAATGATGGTATGGAAAAGTAGTTAAAAACATACTCGGTGCTTTTATAAAGTGGAGTTTTTCCTGTTTTTGTATAGCCGCGGTAGTCTCCATCAAGCTTCGGTGAGAGAGTCAGCGGTAGAGGCTATTTCAGGATTCACCTTGGTGAAATAAACGATCGAAAATACAAATGCGCCCCAACAAACACAGATTTTTTTTTTTCCACATGGTAACAAAGGGGACAATGATGAGGGTTTAACAAACTCACATATTCCCATGTCTGATTTTCAGCGATGTTCTGGCAACCCTCAATAAGCTAAATCTTGTCATTTCCTTTCTCCAAATTGAATTTCTAAGGGGATTTAAATGGGCCAACTATGAACGATGCCATGGGCGAGAACGCTCAAATTACCAACAATGTGGAGAAAAATGGGTCTGAAAGCAGACAAGAGGCACCAGGGGGTTTGAAGATGTGGGTAGACTGATGCACTTTCACAGACAATTCATCAAAAGCCTCTTCTTCTTCTTCTTCTTCTTCTTCTTCTTCTTCTTCTTTTTCTCCCCCCTGCTCGCTCCACGTAAGCCCGGCCACTTCTTTCTCCTTCGCTCTAGTTTTAAAAAACCTGTCTGATGATCCCTTACTGTAAGACTGAGGCCACGTTTCTGTAATCGCATGGATTTTTTTAACTTCCACCGAAAGCGACAAAGAAAGTAAGGAGCGATATCGCTGCAGTGCTGAGAAATTTTAAAAAAGCAAAAGAATAAAGGAAAAAGCGGGAGCGATTGGGTAAACAAAAATAAACGACAGGATAACAAAGAGAGAACTGGAACGAGTAGCGACAGACAGAGAGAGAGAACAAGAACAAGGGAGCGGGTGAGAGGAGAAGAGCAGAGTGGCGGTGGCTCTGTGGGGGGGCCCATAGTAATGAACAGGTGGTGGGGGGAAGAGAAGGTTAAGCCTGTTTCTGTGGGTGTCGCTGGAACCCACCCCGTGCTGTGTGGACAGATGTGTGGACGGGCCGCTAGCTAGCTCTCCCCATCTCTCTCCCCTCCCCTCCTGCCTGGCCGGTGCTGCCAAAGCCCACTAGCCTGTGCTCAAAAACTCACTCATTTATCCGCCTTTGTTCTTTGTTATTTTTGGACTCGGACGCAGCGGCGAAAAAAAAAAAAAAAAAAAAAATTGCCTCTCTCCGAGGAGAATCACGTTCCTGTCTCCCCGTCTCGTTAGCTTCTGTCCGCGTACAATGCACAATAATGTGACATTTGGGAACGCTGTGATGTTTGGTTTTGTTGTTTCGACGCGGATTTGGATTCTTGTCTGCCTGTGGCATATAGGAAGAAAGATTAGGAGTGCTAGTTGCTTCTGTTTGAAAAGCCAGGTGGCTAAGGGAGTCCCAGACAGGTACTATTCTAATGAACACACACGCTTATACTGTTGTTGCTTCAGGCCTGTTGACAAGCAGAGAGGAACAGGATGTTGTCACTCAGACCTTCCACTGGGTGTGTATATGATACTCACGAGTGAGTCGTTTGACTGAGGGCTGTGTGTGACAGGTGTTTCCTTGTTTGTCTATCAGACTGGTTTAACATCAAGGCAATGATTTATAATTTATCAATGAGGGACCCAGAGGAGAGAAGTGGAAGTTCAAACTCTCCAGATAATCTAAGTAATCAAACTGTCATTTAGCTCTGAAGGCGCTCTCTGTTTAAAAAGTAAGAAAAACAGCAGAAAGTGGGGAGGATGTGTGTTTGTGTGTGCCTTTACTAGGTGGAAATCACCTGTGTTGGCACAGCAGAGGCTCTATTTTGTCAGTGCATAGAGAACTGGTCTGCACCTGTTGTCGCGCGCACACACAAAGAGACACACACAGATGAAAATCAGTTGACAGCATGGCCAGCTTCATCAGATGTGCCCACTCCTGTTCCGTTCATTAACGTCCAACCGAAGGCGGCTGGCCTGGGGCCTACTGCGAGTCCCACTCGGCTAAACAGCACCCCCACAAAGCAAACACGGAGAGTGAGACAGGGAGAAACAGGCACACGCAAAAAAAAAAAGAAAAAAAAAAAAGAAGGCATTTAAACAAAGTAACGCACTAAATTTGATTATTTATCAGAATATATGATTTCAGCTGGCAGGAGAGAAGCGTGATAGATTGAGGAAGATACATGCAGACAAACAAAAACTAGCCGGAAAGATTGGCGAGCACAGCCGTAGCCTTGGTTTTGGAGGTCAGCTGGGAATTTGGGATTGGCGTCGCCTGTGTGACGCCCACGCGCTCTGCCCGTTCTCCCTGGGATGCCAGCGCCACCTGCTTACATTGTGGATGGCAGCTTTGGTGCCCAGCAGGGGGGCTGGATGGACGGACTCACAGACAACATGTTTCAGCGAGTTTGTTTGGAAACCTGCGGCCGCCCAGCCAGAGAGAGGAAAAACTTTGGGAGAGAGGGGTGAGACAAACAGAAACAAGAGAGAGAGAGAGAGAGAGAGGGGATTTTTCAGGACTTTGCCACGTTTCACTCGGGCTCACTGTCTGACTAGGAAGACGTGAGACAAACAGTGACCTGAAATGATTGGCAAGTCGGTTATAGGCTGACAAAAATCCAAGTGTGAAGATTTTCTGTGGGGAACGGCTGTGGCATGTAGCCATTTAACAGGAAATGTATCATATATTCTAACAGCAATATCCATCTCAAAGCAACCTAATCACACCATATGAAACTGTCATGACCGGTAAAGGAGAGCTGCTACTGCTTTGGCCGATACGCACGCTTAACATTTCAAACCTGTGGGAAGGAGAAAAGAGGTGATTTCCCAAAGCCTCCCACTG
The DNA here is from genome assembly GCF_963584025.1 of Labrus mixtus. Taxonomy (NCBI): domain Eukaryota; kingdom Metazoa; phylum Chordata; class Actinopteri; order Labriformes; family Labridae; genus Labrus; species Labrus mixtus. Next base: position 14,940,987 of record NC_083629.1, read on the forward strand.
AACGTGAACTCTTCCTCCACCATCAGCACACAGAGTCAGCACCGTGGCATGACTCATAACAAGTGATACAACCCTGGAAGAAATAAACATGACATCATCATCGCCGGCATCATCACCCAGCTTTTCTCTACCATCATCTACCTACCACAACTTCCTGTGATGAGTGAGCAAAGACGGCTGGGGGATGAAGATGCGAAAATAGCACACATTTTATGCCCTTTTTTTTTTTTTTTTTGTCTGACTTATTGGAAAGCTGTTCGAGGGCAGCAGTGTAGCATGTGTGTGAGTGTGTGTGTGTGTTTTTCCCCCGAGGCGAGGGGTGAAGAAGGTGTGGGTAAGAGTAAGCAAGAGAGCCGCCAGAGAAGGGACCGGAGGGGAAACCACCTGCGGAGAAGAGGAGAGCACCGGAGCCCTAGAAGATGAAAGAGGGAGGTTTTGAAAACTTCCTTCAAAGCTCGCACAAAAAAAGGTAAAAAGTATCCCGGAAGACACAAAAAAAAAAAACACACACACTCGCTAGCATCCGGTGTCAGAGGAGTTTCTCAGAAGGCACTCTGACTCTTAAGAGTATTTTCTATTTTTCCTCTTCTAGCTGTTTCTTTTGTTCTTGAAACAACTCCCAGACAGGAAGCCAGGGCAGGAGGTAAACATAAACTAGTTTCCTTTTTTTCTGAAAGTAAAGATGTCGAGGTTTTCCTGCTCCTACGCAATGTCACAGCAGCGCTCAGAAAACTTATATTCAGGAGGTGTTGATGTTGTCGATGCGCAGAAAAGCAAATTAAACAAATGAAATGCTTTTCATTACGAGACTTGACCTTCCTAGGAGATTTACATCATTCACATTTTCTCCTGCGGTGCCAGTGCTGGTTGTTTAAAAGGGACTCTGGGCAGGTTTAATTAAGAGGAAAGAGAAGAAGGTACTAGAAAACACCCTTCATATTACAAACGTACCCTTAATATTTATGCTCAGCCACGACAGCTCTAATCAATCATTAAAATTCAAATGGTTATACCCTCCTTAAGGTAAGCATGCTATCACACACACACACACACACACACACACACAAGCACACACCCTCAAAAACACACACATTCACAGAGCCGAAAGGTCAGAACTATCTTTCATCTGTAGACCTCGTTTAAATATGAAGATTTAAAATCACTATCACGCCCTCGCTCTTATTCAAATGCACAACATAGTCATGAATGAGTATGAGCTGTTTACACTATAAACACTGATGTATCTCATGATTAATGCATGGTCAATAATAAATGAAAGCATTTTCGTTAAGTAATCAAATACAGAAAAGGGTGGATTGGAAATACAGGACACTTACATATATGTTGTTTTTAAATAAATGTAGACATTCACACATTTTTTAAAGTTTAAGAAGTCACTATCTCAGTAATATTGATATTCTGAGCAGGGGAAAACAATGTGCTTTTCTATTCCTCTTTTGTCTGTACTTTCAATGTCTGTAATGTTTGTTAGGCATGCTGCATGTGTCTGTGCATATTTATTTTTTATTCAAAAGCTCAATGTCAGTGATATATTGAAATACTATTTCTCTGTCATGTTGCCAGTATTTATCATAATGCCGTTTTTATATGTAATTAAAAGTTAATATTTAGAGCTGCAATCGACTAAATAGAATTAGAGTTCTTAGAGAAACAATCGATGAGTTGTCCGACATAAACGGAATGTTTGCGTCTCTCTGAAACACAAAAAGGACTTCAGAAACACCAGTAAGTCCAGACCTGTGACTTTGATTGGACGACAGCTGCTCTTTCCATCGCTCATGGCAGCTTTGGATTAAAAATATGACAGAACTTAAATTGATAGATGTTATCAAAAAGTATCAAGGTTATTTTGACGACATTTAAAACAGACAACTGAGGATGTCATCTTGGGCTTTTGGAAAGACTGAAAAAAAATGTACCAGACAAATGATCAAAGAGTCCAGAAAATATATGAAAAAGACAATAAATAGTTCAAGACAATTAAATAAATCTGTCCATTTGGACTTTTGTCTTGAACTCTAAGCCTGCTTTCTTGGCATTGTTTTATTTTAGGATAGGAAAGCTAAAGCAGGTTGTACTTACACTGATAATCTTTAACATAAGAGGAAAAGATTTGAGGCTAGATTATAAAAGGAAAAGAGAGAATTCACAGAAAAGACAACACAGTCAAGCTCTATAATTGAATGTGCTGATATACGGAGAGCATTTCTGTATTTCGGTCCGCCTTTCTCTCTCTCACTCATATCTTGTTAACTTGCTGCCAACAGTGAAGGTTTGTGGTTTCATGAATGCGAGCTGCTGCCGACAGTCTCTGGGTGTCGTTTCAACTTTCTCATCTTCCCATTTTCTGTCCCATAGGCACAAGTCAAATCATGAAAAATAAACTAAGAGAGGAAAATACTAAGAGCTGAATTGATCGATAGGGAGAGAGTGGGAGTGGTCACATCACACCGCGCTGCAGGATGTCTGCCTCCAGTCAATCATAACCATCAGCCTACTCAGCTTCCTGCGCAGCAAATCTCATTTGCAGCCTCTGCTCCCTGGCTGGTGCGGGTATAAAAAGGGGACGTGGGGATAATATGTATTATTACTTTTATCCAATGGAAGTGAGGCAGGCCGATAATTGCGCAATGTTGGAGTTTTATTGTTCCCAGCTGCTGTGATCATTAGTAAACGTCAAGGAGATGCAACATTTCCTGTCAACTTAACGACAGTAATCACTTCCCTCTCCTCTCACTCCGCTGAATGCTCTGCCACCCAGCCCAGCCCTGTGAGGTGCGGAGATGAGCCTTCTTCATCATCTTTATTGGATTCCTCCTCCAAACCAAATCATAGTAAACACGCACTGCATCATTTTCCCATATTTTCTCATATAGACCGGCTGTCTGACTGCAGCTGCTCAAATTATTGGCTAATAATAAACTTCTCTGTCTGTTCTTAGAAATGTTCCTGAGTGAGTTACTGAACTCGCTGCACTTCCTTTTTCGATGCCAAACCAAAAAAAAAAAATCTGTCATGATCAATGTCGGGGAGCTGGGTAACAAGTTGCCTCTTTCTTTTTCTCTCCGTCTCCGTCTCCTCGTCCCCTGTGTGTCTCGTCAGGCAGGTGGATGCCCTGCAGACAACACATACACAGGCTGACTTTTACTTTTCGAAGGTGTTTCTGGGTTGGCGGGCGCTTCACAGGAATCACAACTGAAGTGAGAGGGAGAGAAAAAGATCTGACGGAGATGGTGAAGTAGCAGCAAATGGCACATAAGGTTGTAAACTGAGATTGCTTGATGAAAAGTGGTGGGATGTTTTTCACCACAAGGGAGCTTGATATTTTGAGGGAGATGCTGAGATACCTTCCCTCTAGATCCAGTTGTTCTACATCCGGCTTTTTTGTTTAGGTTTGTGCAAAAAGAGATGAAGAAAGGCTTTCTTTAGCCACACTTCATTTTTTAAGTGACATAGTTTGCTATCTCCAAGCCAATCTCAACTGCAAAAACGGTAAGATGCTGTTTTTGCTTCTGTCCATTGTTTGATGTTGAGGTTGGTTAAGTTGTTCAGTCTTGTTTCCTTTCAATTCAGTAAATATAAAAAGTGTAATTCTTTAAATGCATCAGTTGTTTACAAAGAGTTAATAATGTTTGTTGTCCAATTAAGACCTCTTATTAGTTAGTTAGTTACTTATTAGTGCCCTCTATAATGGCTTCACTCCTCCATTGCCTTCAAAAGTGCTGCTGCTAGATTTATCACTATAAAAAGAAACTAGATCACATATCGGTACTTTTGGCCCGCCTGCGTCAGTGTCTTGTTGATTTCTGTATTGATTCTTCAAACATTTGGTGACTTTACAGGCTTTACATGGCCACACCCCTAGTGATATCTCAGTCCTAATAACACTCTATAAGCCTGGGCGGAGTCAATGCCTTCTTAGATCAGCTGATAACGGTTCTGTTGTCATAACCATCACAGCCGAATTTAAGACTAAGGGTTATCGAGCTTGTGCAGTCTGGACTCCTAAACAGTGGAATGAAATACCTGTGAAGTACTCTTAAATGTTTTACAATGAAGACTTTACACAAGTTTGTATTGAAAGAGCTAGTGTAGTTGTTTTTATGCACAGTACTGCCAAAAATAAGCTTCTTCTTATTTAGGAAAAATCCTCTAAATTCTCAATTTACATTCTATTTTTGAAGAAATATTGGGATGTATTTTTCAATGTGTGCTAACAGGTTGCCAGGAAACAAAAAAGTCAGCACACTCTATGTCCTCTAAAGTTTGTATTAACTGTTTAAGCAGTGTACAGTTTGGAGAAGAGGACAAAACAGTACACTGTACGCTGCTACTCTACCCAGATAATACATACTTTAAAGGACACTGAGTGTGCTGACTTGTAGTCTTTTTGCGGTCGTGCACCTGAAGATTGAGAATGTCTGAGTGGGCTCTTTTTCTTCTGATTTATTCTAACAGGTTACACCTGACCACATTTATAGTTATTTTTATGTTTATCTCATCCCACCTCTGACCCACACGTGTAGAAATATTTACATACCCACAAAGTGTCCAAAAAAGGATGCATGTTTAACCTGCTCTTCCACCTACTCTTTAAGCTGCTCACAGTCTGTTGCCTAACACATCTGGGCAGATGCAGATCTCTTACCATCACAGTGTACTTTACCGCACGCTGGGAACACCTTTTACAGATGTCATCTCCGAAGGTGAACACATCAGATGTAAACATCCTCACACTTTCACAAACACACACACCTCGTTTTTTCTCTTCCTGAAACAAACATTCCTCTCTACACTCCTCTCGATGTGTGTGTGTGTGTGTGTGTGTGTGTGTTGGGTCTAAACTTCGCCTGGCTTTTGATCAGAGCAGCGGATGGTGCTCCTGCCTGCTGCCCTGCTCCCAACACCCACATATGGAGTGTTAAAGAGAATTATTCATTGTTTTCACCACACAACAAAAGTGTTTGAGCTCAAAGAGCAGCTGCCTTCACATAGTTAATTTAACATTGCCGGGGCTCCAAGCCGCTCTGATGATTGGAGGTGTCCTGTTCATTACCATTTACACTGGTGTGCTTATTAAAAATACATGGTGGGGAAATTCGCCAAAAGCATGTGAATTCAGATCAAAAAGAAGCTGTGCCATGTTGCTGTGGACCAAAGAGTGCATCAAAGCAATCCGCACGGTCACCAGTTAAATTATGGAGACAGAACTCCAGTAGTTTGCTATTGTCCACATACAGATTTGAACTTTTTAATCATGAAGCATCGCTAAAATTTAAAACCATCACTTAGGAGGGGAAGTGCCTATCTTTTCAAGTCTTATTTTAGTTTTTAAAAGGAACTCATAGATAAAAAAAAAAAAAAAGATCTTAAGAGACTTTATATTAACATTGTTTCCCCTACGCCTAGTTTATCAGTTAAGGGGGTGCTGGACTGGCCACCAGCTGGGGGACTTTTTTTTTCTTCTTTTGTTTGGCTTTTGTTAGATGTTGGTTGGTTCCAGCTTAGTTTGTTTATATTCTGTCTTTCATACATGCGATACAAATACATCACTTTTTGATGTAGAAAACTGACAGCTTGATTAAATTGTTCAGAAGAGGTTAAGAAGTAAAACTGTGATCAACTTAACTACATTTTTTGGGGAATATGCACCTCTGATTCCTTGGGTCTATTTGTTAATTGCCACAAAATTTTTTGAATCTAACTGTGTATCAGAGACAAATATACAATTTAACAAATGTTGAGATGAATGTTTCCAAAACAAAAAATGAATACATGGATTTAAATTATTTAATTGTCTTTTTAAGGAAATTCTTCCAGATATGTATAATGGCTTACACTCTCAGTTTTACTACAACAAACTTATTCAGTTTATAACTGAGAGGTTTCCTGCTGCATGTAGGCCTACTATTTCCATGTGTTCAATATGATAACAAGGTTACAGCCCCTCAAGGAAACTGGATAATGTTGAGATGTACAGAACGGAACCCTTACATAAAAGCTTTATTGAGTAAAACATTTTTGCATCGAATGAAAGCGATGCAGAGAACAGTTCCTATCTACCCTGGGGTAAAAAGAGAACACAGA